>NW_006772773.1:117818-134344 GCF_000442215.2 Lipotes vexillifer | reverse complement strand
ATGACGGGCACTTAGGTTGTTTCCATCTCCGGGCTATTGTAAATAGAGCTGCAATGAACATTTTGGTACATGACTCTTTTTGAATTATGGTTTTCTCAGGGTATATGCCCAGTAATGGGATTGCTGGGTCATATGGTAGTTCTATTTTTAGTTTTTTAAGGAACCTCCATACTGTTCTTCATAGTGGCTGTATCAATTTACATTCCCACCAACAGTGCAGCAGGGTTCCCTTTTATCCACACCCTCTCCAGCATTTATTGTTTGCAGATATTTTGATGATGGCCATTGTGACTGGTGTGAGATGATATCTCAATGTAGTTTTGATTTGCATTTCTCTAATGATTAATGATGTTGAGCATTCTTTCATGTGTTTGTTGGCAGTCTGTATATCTTTGGAGAAATGTCTATTTAAGTCTTCTGCCCATTTTTGGATTGGGTTGTTTGTTTTTTTGATATTGACTGCATGCTGCATGAGCTGCTTGTAAATTTTGGAGATTAATCCTTTGTCAGTTGCTTCATTTGCAAATATTTTTTCCCATTCTGAGGGTTGTCTTTTCGTCTTGTCTGTGGTTTCCTTTGCTGTGCAAAAGCCTCTAAGTTTCATTAGGTCCCATTTGTTTATTTTTGTTTTTATTTCCATTTCTCTAGGAGGTGGGTCAGAAAGGATCTTGCTGTGATTTAAGTCATAGAGTGTTCTGCCTATGTTTTCCTCTAAGAGTTTGATAGTGTCTGGCCTTACATTTAGGTCTTTAATCCATTTTGAGCTTATTTTTGTGTATGGTGTTAGGGAATGATCTAATCTCATACTTTTACATGTACCTGTCCAGTTTTCCCAGCACCACTTATTGAAGAGGCTGTCCTTTCTCCACTGTACATTCCTGCCTCCTTTATCAAAGATAAGGTGACCATATGTGCGTGGGTTTATCTCTGGGCTTTCTATCCTGTTCCATTGATCTATATTTCTGTTTTTGTGCCAGTACCATACTGTCTTGATTACTGTAGCTTTGTAGTATAGTCTGAAGTCAGGGAGCCTGATTCCTCCAGCTCCGTTTTTCGTTCTCAAGATTGCTTTGGCTATTCGGGGTCTTTTGTGTTTCTATACAAATTGTGAAATTTTTTGTTCTACTTCTGTGAAAAATGCCAGTGGTAGTTTGATAGGGATTGCATTGAGTCTGTAGATTGCTTTGGGTAGTAGAGTTATTTTCACAATGTTGATTCTTCCAATCCAAGAACATGGTATATCTCTCCATCTATTTGTGTCATCTTTCATTTCTTTCATCAGTGTCTTATAATTTTCTGCATAGAGGTCTTTTGTCTCCTTAGGTAGCTTTATTCCTAGATATTTTATTCTTTTTGTTGCAGGGGTAAATGAGAGTGTTTTCTTAATTTAACTTTCAGATTTTTCATCATTAGTGTATAGGAATGCTACAGATTTCTGTGCATTAATTTTGTATCCTGCTACTTTACCAAATTCATTGATTAGCTCTAGTAGTTTTCTGGTAGCATCTTTAGAATTCTCTATGTATAATATCATGTCATCTGCAAACAGTGACAGCTTTATGTCTTCTTTTCCAGTTTGGCTTCCTTTTATTTCTTTTTTGTGTCTGCTTGCTGTGGCTAAAGTTTCCAAAACTATGGTGAATAATAGTGGTGAGAGTGGGCAACCTTGTCTTGTTCCTGATCTTAGAGGAAGTGCTTTCAGTTTTTCACCACTGAGGATGAAGTTGGCTGTGGTTTTGTCATATATGGACTTTATTATGTAGAGGAAAGTTCTCTTTACGCCTACTTTCTGCAGGGTTTTTATCATAAATTGGTGTTGAATTTTGTCGAAAGCTTTCTCTGCATCGATTGAGATGATCATATGGTTCTTCTCCTTCTTCTTGTTAATATGGTGTATCACATTGATTGATTTGCGTATATTGAAGAATCCTTGCCTTCCTGGGATAAACCCCACTTGATCATGGTGTATGATCCTTTTTTTTTTTTTTTTTTTTGCGGTACGCGGGCCTCTCACTGTTGTGGCCTCTCCCGTTGCAGAGCATAGGCTCCGGATGCGCAGGCTCAGCGGCCATGGCTCACGGGCTTAGCCACTCCATGGCATGTGGGATCTTCCCGGACCGGGACATGAACCTGTGTCCCCTGCATTGGCAGGTGGACTCTCAACCACTGTGCCAGCAGGGAAGCCCGGTGTATGATCCTTTTAATGTACTGTTGGATTCTGTTTGCTAGTATTTTGTTGAGGATTTTTGCATCTATGTTTATCAGTGATATTGGCCTGTAGCTTTCTTACTTTGTGACATCTTTGTCTGGTTTTGGTATCAGGGTGATGGTGGCCTCGTAGAATGAGTTTGGAAGTGTTCTTCCCTCTGCTATAATTTGGAAGACTTTGAAAAGGATAGGTGTTAGCTCTTCTCTAAATGTTTGATAGAATTCGCCTGTGAAGCCATCTGGTCCTGGGCTTTTGTTTGTTGGAAGATTTTTAATCGTACTTTCGATTTCAGTGCTTAATTTCATTTATTGTGTTGTTCATCACTGTTTGCTCTTTAGTTCTTCTAGTTACTTGTTAAACGTTTCTTGTATTTTCTCCATTGTATTTCCAATATTTTGGATCATCTTTACTATTGTTATTGTGAATTCTTTTTCAGGTAGACTGCCTATTTCTTTTTCATTTGTTAAGTCTGGTGGGTTTTTATCTTGCTCCTTCATCTGCTGTGTGTTTCTCTGTCTTCTCATTTTGCTTAACTTACTGTGTTTGGGGTCTCCTTTTTGCAGGCTGCAGGTTCATAGTTCCTGTTGTTTTTGGTGTCTGTCCCCAGTGGCTAAGGTTGGTTCAGTGGGTTGTGTAGGCTTCCTGGTGGAGGGGACTAGTGCCTGTGTTCTGGTGGATGAGGCTGGATCTTGTCTTTCTGGTGGGCAGGTCCACGTCTGGTGGTGTGTTTTGGGTTGTCTGTGGCCTTATTATGATTTTAGGCAGCCTCTCTGCTAATGCGTGGGGTTGTGTTCCTGTCTTGCTAGTTGTTTGGCATAGGGTGTCCAGCACTGTAGCTTGCTGGTCATTGAGTGGAGCTGGGTCTTGGCACTGAGAAGGAGATCTCTGGGAGATTTTCGATATTTGGAGCTGGGAGGTCTCTTTTGGACCAGTGTCCTGAACTTGGCTCTCCCATCTCAGAGGCACTGCCCTGATGCCTGGCTGGAGCACCAAGAGCCTGTCCTGCGCACGGCTCAGAATAAAAGGGAGGAAAAAAAAAAGAAAGAAAGAAAGAACGAAGAAGATAAAATAAAATAATAAAATAAAAAATAATTTTTAAGAAAAAAAAGTTTTAAGTAGTTAAAAACAAACGAAAAATGGACAGACAGACCCCTAGGACAAATGGTAAAAGCAAAACTATACAAAATCACACGCAGAAGCATACACATAGACAGTCACAAAAAGAGAAAAAGGGGAAAAAATATATCTTTGCTCCCAAAGTCCACCACCTCAATTTGGGATGATTCGTTGTCTATTCAGGGATTCCACAGGTGCAGGGTACGTCAAGTTGATTGTGGAGATTTTATCCGCTGCTCCTGAGGCTGCTGGGAGAGATTTCCCTTTCTCTTCTTTGTTTGTACAGCTCCCGGGGGTTCAGCTTTGGAGCTGGACCCGCCTCCTTGTGTAGGTCGCCTGAGGGCGTCTGTTCTGCTCTCAGACACGACAGTGTTAAAGGAGCAGCTGATTCGGGGGCTCTGGCTCACTCAGGCCGTGGGGAGGGAGGGGTAAGGATGCGGGGTGAGCCTGCGGCAGCAGAGGCAGGTGTGTTGTGATGTTGCACCATCCTGAGGTGCGCTGTGCGTTCTCCCTGGGGGAGTTGTCCCTGGATCACGGGACCCTTGCATTGGCGGGCTGCACAGGCTCCCGGGAGGGGCAGTGTGGATAGTGACCTGTGCTTGCACACAGGCTTCTTGGTGGCGGCAGCAGCAGCCTTAGTGTCTCGTGTCCGTCTCTGGGGTCCGCGCTGATAGCCGCGGCTTGTGCCCGTCTCTGGAGCTCCTTTAAGCAGCGCTCTGATTCCCCTCTCCTCATCCAGCAGGAAACAAAGAGGCAAGAAAAATTCTCTTGTCTCTTCGGCAGCTCCAGACTTTTTCCCGGACTCCCTCCTGGCTAGCCGTGGAGCACTAGCCCCCTTCAGGCTGTGTTCACGCCGCCAACCCCAGTCCTCTCCCTGCACCCCGACCGAAGTCCGAGCCTCAGCTCGCAGCCCCGCCCGTCCCGGCGGGTGAGCAGACAAGCCTCTCGCGCTGGTGAGTGCCGGTCGGCACCGATCCTCTGTGCGGGAATCTCTCCGCTTTGCCCTCCGCGCCCCCGTTGCTGCGCTGTCCTCCGTGGCTCCGAATCTCCTCCCTCCTACCCCCGCAGTCTCCGCCCTCGAAGGGGCTTCCTAGTGTGTGGAAACCTTTCCTCCTTCATGGCTCCCTGCCACTGGTGCCGGTCCCATCCCTATTCTTTTGTCTCTGTTTTTTCTTGTTTTTATTTTGACCTACCCAGGTACGTGGAGAATTTCTTGCCTTTTGGGAGGTCTGAGGTCTTCTGCCAGCGTTCAGTAGGTGTTCTGTAGGAGTTGTTCCACATGTAGATGTGTTTCTGATGTATCTGTGGGGAGGAAGGTGATCTCCGCGCCTTACTCTTCCACCATCTTAAAGCTCCGCCAGAGCTCTGTTTTCTGTTACTCATTACCTTTCATATCCTTTTGGTGGATAATAAATGGAGTATATAAGCAGCCACAGAGATCCTGATACTTTATTTGTTTGTTTGTTTATTTATTTATTTTTGGCTGCATTGGGTCTTCATTGCTGTGCGCGGGCGTTCTCTAGTTGCAGCAAGCGGGGGCTACTGTTTGTTGCAGTGTGCGGGCTTCTCATTGCGGTGGCATCTCTTGTTGTGGATCATGAGCTCTAGGCGCATGGCCTTCAGTGGTGGTGGAACGTGTGGCTTGCTGGCTCTAGAGCACAGGCTCAGTAGCTGTGGCGCATGGGCTTAGTTGCTCTGCAGTATGTGGGATCTTCCTGGACCAGGGATTGAACCCGTGTTCCCTGCATTGGCAGGTGGATTCTTAACCACTGAGCTGCCAGGGAAGTCCAAGATCCTGGTACTTCAGAATGCTAGCATTGAAGATCTCATTTTGTCACTTTGCCCTTTGCTTTCTTCTTTGCCATCTTTCTTCTGTCCTTAGATAAAAAAAAGTGAACTTTGTAGTTTATCCTGTTCTTTCCTGATAGAGGGTAATTGATCTTATATTTGTCAAACTGCGTAGCTGTTTGTTTTGTATGTGTTTTTTAAATTTACAGTCCTCCTTCCTTTTTTAAAAGGGTTATTTATTAAGTGTCGGATTTGTGCCAGGCACTGTGCTGGGCACAAGGATGGTCTTTGTCCACATGGAATTTACACTCTTTTGTTTTCTTCTAGTTTATAGAGTTTTTAACTCATTTACAAATAAGAAAAACTGATACACGCTAACATAGATAATTTTTATGAAAAATTACTTTTTTGAAAGCGAAAAAACCCATTAATGAGGAGAGTGATATTATTTCACAGTTTTTCAAATCTCTTTAATGTCTGGCTTAATAGAAGAGGGCTGGATTTATTATACCTGCTTTTTTGCATTCAGTCTTTTACAATATCACACATCCTGTAGCCTCTGGATAAAAGGCAAATGATGTCTTAGTATTGTAAAAATAGCTTTGATCTTGAGTACACTTGAAAGGGTCTTGTGGACCTTTCAGATCACACTTTGAGAACCACTGCTGTATTCTAATCTCCTCATTTTACATGTAAAGGCCCTGGATCTCAGAGAGATTAAACAAGAAATCCAAAATTACACGGCCTGTTCATAATAGGATACAGATCCTAGAGGTTTGTCTCACTTCTCTTGGTTTGGATTCTCAGTCACAAACCTTGGAAATATACCCTAATGGCCTGTCTTGTTCTCTCTAGTTGTTGCCTCCAGCAAGGACTGTCACAGTATATTACTGCCCCCTACTCCCATTTTTTGTAAATAAAAGAAAAGAGGAAAATCAACAAACATGATAAATTCTGCCATAGGCTTACTGTGTTAGTATTTGCATTAGAATTTCTACTTGAACTAAAATGCTAAGGCAAATTCTATTGCACTCTATTCCATGTAAGTTGCTGATGACAGACTGCACAGTAAATATCACAGGGAGATATAGAAAGCAGATTAACCATAGTCTGACCAATTATCACATATTCTGTGTCTGAATGTAATGCAGTCACATATCCTAGGAAAATTTTCACAAGAAGAGGCTGAAAAGGTGGTGGGTATATTAAGAATTTGCAAATAAACTGGCAATCTTTTGGAACTTTTTAGATAAAATGGGAGTTTTTCTGAAATTAGATATTTTCCTTAGCCAGACCTTATTTTGTCTTTTTTTAAAAAAAGTCAAAGAATCTTCTTGGCCACTTAAGAGATCATTTCCTTTGTATCCTACCAGATGATCCAGAGAAGGATCATAGCCTTGTTCCTTTAAACAACCTAATGCCCAGAAAAGCTGGTCCACTAGAGGAAATTCTTCCCAAGGAGTATACTTCCTACTTTCAATTTTTTTAGGTTCTACATTTTTTGGTTCTAAATTATGAATCACATCCATTTCTTTTTTCATTAATATAGTGACATAATGGTAATTCTATTCCTCAGTGAAAGAATTCACAACAGGGAAATTCCTGGCGGTCCAGTGGTTAGGACTCTGCACTTACACTGCCGGGGGGCACGGTTTTGATCCTTGGTTGGGGAACTAAGATCCTGCATACCGCGCAGCACAGTGAAAAAAAAAAAAAGAATTCAAAACGGTGAACGTTTTTTAGGTGAAGAACTGCTTCTCCCCAGGTTTCCCTTTGGGCACATTCTTCCCAGTTTACTCTGAAGTCCAAATGACCACCAGGAAGTTGGAAACTGCAGGTTGCAAACAACACTGCCCTTTTCCCCAGGAGAACAGTGAGGATGCCTACAGCTGGTCACCATTCCTCCCACCCTGATTCAGGGCCTCAGCCCCTGTGGCTCCACACTGGTGGTCATGGGGTAGGAGTGGAATTTACACTCTTGAGGGGAGGACAGGAATAGAATAGACAAGTCACAAATGAATTTGCAATTTCAAATTACATTGTAGGGAGATGAACACTGGTGGGGTTAGCTTTATCAGGACGAGGGACACCTCTTTAATTTTAACAGGAAGGAAGAAGGGTAGAGTGGGCATGGAGGCAAGTAAGTTTGTAGTTGGTGGTAGCAAGTCACTTCTTAGACTTTAAAAACTAATGTTTATTTAGTTTTATTTTCGATTGTTTTAAGACATATTGTTCAGGCATTCAAATGATAGCTCTCATTTGTTCGCTTTCTTTAACCCATTTAGGGTACATATCTAATTTAAACATATAACAAGTTATTTGTTATATTTGTGTATAATTCCATTATATTCTGAAATCAGTATTCACAGGTAGTAATGGAAATGAGTATAAATTATTTTGTCAGTATCTGGTTTTGATTGCAGTAATTCTGTTATATTTAATTAACATTTCAAGTCTATTTGGAGGATTGATTTGTAGTGCCTTTCTTTATATAAAACTATGATCCTTTTACTGTCTCATGTATATGATAATCACATTTAATATTTCTAATGCAGTCTTTCCTTCTGAGAGGTCAGTAGATCCAGGGACTAACTGCTTTGGCAAGAATGATAAATGTAGCACAAGAACAGTGAGTTACACATTGGATATTTGTATGTGAATTGAACCTTGAAAAGTTCACAGGGAAAGCAAATATTTTATGGAACCAGTATAAGTGATATTATAATGTGGTTAGTTACTTACAAACTCAGCTTTAAAAATAATTGTTTAAGGTGACTAAACAATTAGCCAAATGCACAAGATAATAATTTCTACTTTGCTCTATTTTGTTAAATAGATTTATGGTTCCTATTGGCATTACTCATTTTGGGAATTTTAGATTCATGTGTTATTCATTTAATGATAGTCAAACAATCTTAAAAGGCTTCCTCAAAATTGTTTATTGAAAAAGCTGAATTGTTTGTAAGATTTCTACTTATATACTAAAGCAACTTAGTTTATCATATGACAGCTATTCTGAGTACATGGTAGATAAGTTTGGATGAAGCTACTGATTAGATTAAACTAAAATATTTTCTTGTATTTCAAAGAAATAATACTCCTAATAACAAAGGCACATAATATAGAAGGTGCTTTCCATTTTCACTTTTCAGGAGTAACAGCAGTGGTGATCTATATTTACAGTGCCTGTAAGGTAGGAAGTAGGGTTAGAGAAAGGAAATGGGGTTATAATAGACAATAAGTAGCTTTTCCATTTTTTTTTTTTTTTAAACCAGGTTTCTGCTTTGGGTCTGGATCCCTCAGGTGCCCGTTTGGTGACTGGAGGATATGACTATGATGTTAAGTTTTGGGATTTTGCTGGAATGGATGCTTCTTTTAAGGCATTTCGATCCCTTCAGCCCTGTGAATGGTATGTATTTTGCACCTTAATACCTTCATATTTGAAGACAGAGTCTCTTGTTATTTGAATTCCGTTTATGATGATTTTTACCAAAATAAAATAAGTTTACATGACTATATACTACATTCGTTATTCAGATGAAAGTGAAGTGTACCTTTTATGTTTCTTTTCTTTAGTAAATTTCCTTTAGTTTCATTAATTCTTTAGTAAATTTCCTTTAGTTTCATTAATTTATGTTTTAAAGACATTTTCTGTCTTTTTTTTTAACAGTATTTAAAAGTGTTCATTTCTTTTAATTTTAATTAAATTAATTAATTAATTAATTTTTTGTGGTACGCGGGCCTCTCACTGCTGTGGCCTCTCCCATTGCGGAGCACAGGCTCCAGATGCACATGCTCAGCAGCCATGGCTCACGGGCCCAGCCGCTCCGTGACATGTGGGATCTTCCCGGACTGGGTCACGAACCCACGTCCCCTGCATCGGCAGGCAGACTCTCAACCACTGGGCCACCAGGGAAGCCCTAAACAACGTATTTCAAATACATTTTTAAAAGTCATCATGGGGCTTCCCTGGTGGTGCAGTGGTTAAGAATCCGCCTGCCAATGCAGGGGACACAGTCCGGGAAGATCCCACATGCCGCGGAGCAACTAAGCCCGTGCGCCACAACTATTGAGCCTGTGGTCTAGAGCCCACGAGCCACAACTACTGAGCCCGTGAGCCACAACTATTGAAGCCCGTGTGCCTAGAGCCCATCCACCACCTTCTCACCACAATGAGAAGCCCGCGCACTGAAATGAAGAGTAGCCCCCACTCACTGCAACTAGAGAAAGCTCACACAAAGCAGTGAAGACCCAACATAGCCAAAAATAAATAAATAAAATAAATAAATTTATTTTAAAAAAAGGTCATCATACTAACTCAAGATAAATGTCACTATTTTAAATCATAAGAGCTATTTTAAATATAGCCATCATTGGAGATACTCAGGTTTTTTTTTTTTTTTTTCCTTTCAATTGATCCTATATCTGTTAAGATCTATTTAGGGAATTCTCAAATCTTTACTGCTAGACAGCTTAAGAGTTATGACTTCAAACTTTACAAATTAATAATGATTTGTAGAACACTGACCAGAGCCACTTTAGTCAGCAAGGTTACTTTGCTAGATAACTATATAACTGCCAGAGAAATTTGAGGTCTGACTCAATTCTGATCCACATAAGACAGACATTTATTATGTAATATGTATTGGCAAGTAAGCACAAACAATTCATATGATCTATTCTGCAGGCTTGAGAAAAATCCCAGCATCTTGTTTAGGTGCTCCAACCACCACTTTCACAAAAGGTTCACTGGAAGCAAACACTCAACAGTCCAGAGACAGGAACTTTCTCCATATAGTTGATGAAATCCAGAGTTTACAGGTGGAGATTAAACAAAACCCCTAAGAGTTCAGGTTGAAGGCAAAACTAGATTTACACCCCATTCATGCAAGAGTAAGAAATTGAGTCAGAGTAATTTCAGCTAATCCACATATCTTGAATATTTTTAAATCTCATCATTGAAAGCTCATTTCCAACATACATTATGCAAGTTAACAAGATAGTTTAACCAATAAAATCCATTTCTGATATCCAGTATGCTAAAAGATCAACGATGGTCAAAAGTAGAAATAAGAGGGTGGCTTATGGTAGCAACATGTAAAGTCCTTTATAATATAATGCTAGCTAGGGCTTCCCTGGTGGCGCAGTGGTTGAGAGTCCGCCTGCCGATGCAGGGGACACGGGTTCGTGCCCCGGTCCGGGAAGATCCCACATGCCGCGGAGCGGCTGGGCCCGTGAGCCATGGCCGCTGAGCCTGCGCATCCGGAGCCTGTGCTCCGCAACGGGAGAGGCCACAACAGTGAGAGGCCCGCGTACCGCAAAAAAACCCAAAAAACAAAATAATATAATGCTAGCTGACCATACCTGCACAGTGCAGCACCAACTAGCACTTGGCTTAACATATGTTGTACACACACATATAATATTACACAGTATTTAATGAAGTGTTTTAAAATAAACTAGGCAAGGTAACAATTTCTAAATTAAAATATTTTTTTAAAAACAACAAAAGAGGGGCTTCCCTGGTGGCGCAGTGGTTGAGTCCGCCTGCTGATGCAGGGGACACGGGTTCGTGCCCTGGTCCAGGAAGATCCCACATGCCGCAGAGTGGCTGGGCCTGTGAGCCATGGCTGCTGAGCCTGCACGTCCGGAGCCTGTGCTCCGCAACGGGAGAGGCCACAACAGTGAGAGGCCTGCGTGCTGCAAAAGGAAAAAAAAAAAAAAGTTTATATCCCTTTTTCCCATATGATAGATAGTATCTTGATTCATACAGGGATTGTGCTCTCCTTCTACCTCTACAACTATAAGGTGACTTGTTCAGGACTATCCAGTGCTATATCAATGATCAGCTCTGAATGGAATACATATCTCATGAATCTCAAGCCAGTGCTCTATTATTCACTAAACTATGTCATTTGCTACACTGTTGTAATTGAAAATGCAGAAAAAAACAAGAATAAGCTTGTTTTCTCTTCTGTAATTAAATTGTTTCATCCTGTATGTAATTGTGAGCTATCAAAGATTAGATAAATGGGAAGAAATAGAATTCTTGACAATTCGTATAAAATGAATATAAAACTCTAATATTGCAAACATTATGTGAATGTTACTCCTTTAAATCATGAGAACTGTTTAACTTTGCCATCGCTTGCCCCTAATCTCAAAGTAATGTGACTCTGCTTTTTATGTTGTTTTTGTGACTCAGTGTGTATTTTATATCTATTTACATGTTCATCTATAATTCCCTTTTTACTGTAAAAAAGATTTCAAATGGAGAGAAAAGCAGAGGAATTAGTATGATAGCCATCTACCCTTTACCTAGAGTTAAGTTATAAATATTTTTCTTTATTTGCTTCATCTCATTTTTGTAATTTTTGAATTATTTAAAAGTAAAGACACTGTTTGTATGTAACAAAACAGAAACAGACTCACAAATAGAATAAACCAGTGGTTACCAATGGGGAGAGGGAAGGTGAGAGGGGCAGGATAGGGGTATAGGATTAAGGAGATACAAACTACTATGTATAAAATAAATAAGCAACAAAGATATATTGTACAGCATAAGGAAGTATAGCCATTAGTTTGCAGTAACTTTAAATGGAGTATAATCTATAAAATTATTGAATTGCCCTGTTGTACACCTGAAACTAATAAAATATTATAAATCAACTATAATATAAGAAAAATAAAGACAGACACAACTTTCACTTTGAAATACTTCAATGTGTTATCTTTGAAAAAGATAGACGCTTTCTTATATAAATGTAGTTCCATTATTATTTTTAACAAAATTCTTCAGAATTCCTTAATATTTCCAATAAATATTCTGTATTTAAATTTCCCCATTTGCCCTCAAAATGTGTTTTAAAAAATTTATTTATTTGTTTTATTATTTATTTTGGCTGTGCTGGGTCTTAGTTGCGGCAGGCAGGATCTTTAGTTGCAGCATGTGGACTTAGTTGCAGCGTGCATTTGGGATCTAGTTCCCTGATCAGGGATCAAACTCGTCCCCCTGCACTGGGAGCGCAGAGTCCTACCCAGTGGACCACCAGGGAAGTCCCTGAAAATGTGTTTTAATGCTGGTTTGTCAGACATGGATCCAGTCAGGTAATACACATCACATCTATTTTGTATCTCTCTTACATCTCTTTTAATCTACACTGACCCTTCCTTAACCATTTTCTTTCCCATAACTTTGTTAAACAGACAAGTCTAGTCGTCCTCTATGAGATTCTTCCTTCCTGATTTTCTAATTGCTTCCTTTTGGTATTAAGTTGTTTCTTTATATCCACTATTTCCTATAAAAGATCCAAAGGCTTGATTATAATCCATATTGTTTCACATCAGATGGCATGTATTGTCTGGTTGTTGTCACTATTAGTGACTAGCAATTAAGACTGATCCCTGGAGTAAGTTGGGAAATCTTGATTCCTCCATTGTAAAGTTAATATTACATACTTGAGATAGGCAAGAACTTTGGGGGGAAGATACCTTGGTACCATGTAAATATCCAGATTCTATTCATCCTTTCACTTAATAAGTTTAGCATCCATTGATTATTCATACCTGAATCATTTATTTCATTGAGGGCTGCAAGATAGTGGCTTTCTAATTCTGTTGTTTCATCTACTTTTACTTGCTGGCATTCTTCTAAGAGAAGTACTTTTCCTCATGCCTGATGTTATTTGGTTCCCCTGAAATACAGTTCCTACTGGAGAGTCAGGATAAATGCTTAGTTATTTCCCTTTTATTACTCATTTTTAGCTTACGGGTTGGTGTTGATAAATGAGTTGTTGCTGTTATTCATGGTGATAGTTTTTTTTAAAATTTTTTTGCTTTTTCTTTTTTGATTACTGGTATTTATGATTTTAAAATTTTCATGTGTTTCAGTCAATTGCAGTCATTCTTTTTAAAAAACTTTATTTATTTATTTTTGGCTGCGTTGGGTCTTCGTTGCTGCACTCAGGCTTTCTCTAAGTTGTGGAGAGCGGGGCTACTCTTTGTTGCCATGCGCAGGCTTCTCATTGCAGTGGGTTCTCTTGTTGCAGAACACGGGCCCTAGGCGTGTGGGCTTCAGTAGTTGTGGTGCACAGGCTCAGTAGTTGTGGCTCTTGGGCTCTAGAGCGCAGCCTCAGTAGTTGTGACGCATGGGCTTAGTTGCTCCACGGCATGTTGGGATCTCCCCAGACCAGGGATTGAACCCATGTCCCCTGCATTGGCGGGCAGATTTTTAACAACTGTGCCATCAGGGAAGTCCCAGTCATTATTCTTTTTGATGTTTAAAGTGTCTCAGATTTGGCCATTGGGAGTCCCTGATTGCTGTGTAGTTTTGACATGACCTCATTAGTTTTTAAAAGCTTACTTATTTTCTGGAACAACATGTTGTAGGCTTCCCAGTACATGCCTTTCCAGGTCCCAGAGTGAGCATTTCCCCACAGACACCTGTTTTGTTAGTGGGAATGGTATTCAGAGACCAAATCTGGATGCTACACATGTTCATTGACATTGGGGTATCATTACTTCTTGACCTTTTCAGTGGAAAGAGGTGAAAAATAAAGATAAGTGTGTGTGTGCTTAAATGATGAGATCATATTGACATTTCCATTTCAAAATTTTAGTAAATTTTAACTTTCTGAATAATTTTTAATTTACTGAAAAGATGTACAGATTGTCCAGAGTTCAGGTATACCCCTAACCCAGTTTCTCCTATTGTTAACATCTTACATTACCATGTCACATTACGTTTGTGATAATTAAACCAACATTGGTACATTATCATTAGCTAAATGCCAAACTTTATTTCGATTTCACTTTTTTTATAAACTAATATCCCTTCTAAGATATTACATTACATTTAGTCTTCATGTCTGTTTAGTCTCCTCTGGTTTATGATAGTTTCTCAGTCGTTGTTTGATTTTCATGACTTGACAGTTTTGAGGTGTATCGGTCAGGTATTTTGTAGAATATCCCTTGACTTATTTTTTAATGGCATTTTTCTCATGGTTAGACTGAGGCTGTGGGTTTTTGGGCTGAAGATCACAGAGGTGATCTTCTTGTCACATATCAGGGGTGCATGCTATCATGTTTTTAAGGTTTCTCCACTATAGAGTTACTTTTTCCTCACCTTTCCATATGCCATTCTTCGGAAGCAAGTCAACAAATGCTCACACTTGGTAGAGTGGAAAAATTAAGCTCTCCCTCCTGAAGGGGGTGATAATTACATAAACTACTTGGAATTCTTCTGCAAGGAAGAATGTTTGTTTATTTGTTCATTTCTATTTATTTATACCTTGAATTATAAGTCAATACTGTGTTATTTATTTTATTGCTCAGATTGTTTCAGCTGTGGCCATTGTGAGCTCTTTCAGTTTGCCTCTTGTGTTCTTTTCTTTGACACAGTCTTTTGATTTTCCGTTTTGTGAAATGTCACATGGGTTTGTCCCTGGGAGACAAGGGAGGCAACACAATTATGTGCTTTGTTATCTGTACACGAACTAACACATGCACAGTGACCAGTCAGGGACGGATTTTGGAGGAAGTGGTGTGATTGGTCATTGATCAGGATGAACAGCTGCTATTTATATAGATTTTTGGACTGAAGTGCTAGTACCAAAATTTGTACTTTATGCAGTTACTCACAGTTAATATACCATAGTAACTGAAATTTGAACCATGTTGCTGGGGCCTGGTATTATTTATCTAAACCATGGCGACTGATATTCATGCATATCAGAACCATGCAAAGCAAGGATTGCCTGTATTCGATATGCAAAAGTAAAAAAGAAACTCGGGCTTCCCTGGTGGCGCAGTGGTTGAGAGTCCGCCTGCCGATGCAGGGGACGCGGGTTCGTGTCCCGGTCCGGGAAGATCCCACATGCTGTGGAGCGGCTGGGCCCGTGAGCCATGGCCGCTGAGCCTGCGCGTCCGGAGCCTGTGCTCCGCAACGGGAGAGGCCACAACAGTGAGAGGCCCGCATACGGCAAAAAAAAAAAAAAAAAAAAGAAACTCAATGGGACATATAGAATGAATTTTTTTTTATTGTTGAAAATAAATTATATTCCTGTACTCTAATCTTCTGGTCTGCTAACATACTAACAAGTTAATCATTAGTTTGGAAACTTATAAGCCTGGTTCTTGCTTTAAGTTCTGGGATAATTTAGTCGATAAAGTATTTTTTAGTCAGATGTAACACAATTTCATACGTAGCAAGTATTGATTTAAGTGGTTGTGTACTTACATTCACTTTTGAGAAATTTTTTTGCACGTTTAATTACTGTATGATAATGGTTTTCAGTAGTTTGTTCATCGTTTGTGTCAGATGTTCAGCCTTTTCAAGTGGATGAATGCTAACTATTTTTCATCAGGTGTTTGTTGGTTTAAAATCGCTATTCATATAAATGTTAAAATAAGTTTCCACTTCAGGAGTCCACCAAAGATCCATAACTGAAGACACAGTTGTTTTGGGCCATGCATTGTGGAGATTGTCTTCCCAAGGCATTCTGTGAATGGGCACTCACTGGAAGTGCTCAACTCTGTGACCGTTCAGCATGAGGTCACTCAGCCCTGCATACTGCAGTAAATTCTGAGACTTGGCACATTACAGTTTTCTCAGACGGGGGTTTATGGGCATATTCTCAGGGGCTTATGAATTCTTTTTGTTAATCTAGAAATTCTGTTTTTTTTCATTTTGATAACCATTCCGCACAACGCTAATGCCTGCGTTTGTTTACCTTTGTGTTTAAAATCACCTGGGCTCAAATGCTCCGTTCACTTTCAGTTGCCGTAGCCTCATGAGAAGGGAGCAGAGACACCCTTCATATATAAATGCCAAGTGAAAGCCTGTTTTGTCATAAAGTGTTGTATGAACAAAGTTTTCATAGTAGTTATAATAGAGACACTTGGTGGGAAGACTGGATCATTGCTGTAACACAGCAAAATAGGCCTGTGCTAGTGCAGGCAACAGGTATTCATTAACTTGTTCAGCTGATGGCTGATTAAAGGGCTGTGGCAGAGGGATGTAATCAGTTTATCTCACAATAAAGAAGTTGTTTCATTCTTTATAGTGTTGTGTCAGAAAACAACATCTTAAAATTAATTTAAATTTCATTGGTTATTTTGTTTTAGTATTTGCTTTAAAAAAATCACTTTATTGAGGTTTAATTTATATACCATGAAATTCAGTCATTTTAAGCATGCAGTTCAGTAGTTTTGAGTAAACTTACAGGGTTGTGCAACCATAACCACAATCTAATTATCATCACCCCAAAACAAACTTCATTCCCATTTGTGGTCACTCTCCATTTCTACCTCTGGCGTTAGGCAGCCACAACTCTGCCTTATAGGTGTGCTTTTTCTGGATCTCTCATATAAATGGAATCATACAATATGTGGTCTCTTATGTCTAGCCTCTTTC
>NW_006772773.1:100963-117808 GCF_000442215.2 Lipotes vexillifer | reverse complement strand
TCTTTCCCTTAGCATAGTATTTATGAGGTTCACCCATGTTGTAGCATACATCAGGACTTTTATTCCTTTTTGTGGTTGACTAGTATTCTGTTTTAGATAGATAGATAGATGGCATATATATATCTATGTATATATATATATATGGCATATTTTGTTTGCCCATTCACCATTTGGTAGACATTTGGATTGTTTCCACTTCTTGGCTATTATGAATAATGCTACTTGAACATTTGTGTACAAGTCTTTGGACATATATTTCCATCTCTTTTAACCTAAACTGCAAATTGCTAGGTCATATAGTAAATTTATGTTTAACATATTAATAACTTGATAGCTGTTTTCCAAAGTGGTTATACTATTTTACATTCCCACAAGCAATATATAAGGGTTCCAGTTTCTCTAAATTCTCACCAACAATTCCACGTCCCCCCTGCCCCACTGTACCACGTGGCTCATGAGATCTTAGTTCCCCAACCAGGGATTGAACCCAGGCCCTCGGCAGTGAGAGCACAGAGCCCTAACCATTGGACCACCAGGGTATTCCCTCACCAGCATTTGTTATTGTTTTTTTGATGATAATCATCCCTGTGGGAGTGGAGTGATAAGTGTTTACTTTTTTTTTTCTCAATTTCTTTTTATTTATTTTTGACTGCATTGGGTCTTCGTTGCTGTGTGTGGGCTTCTCATGTGGTGGCTTCTCTTGTTCGGAGCATGGGCTCTAGGTGTGCGGGCTTCAGTAGTTGTGGTGCATGGGCTCCGTAGTTGTGGCTCGCGGGTTCTAGAGCGCAAGCTCAGTAGTTGTGGCACATGGGCTAAGTTGCTCTAAGGCATGTGGGATCTTCCCAGACCAGGGCTTGAACCCGTGTCCCCTGCATTGGCAGGTGGATTCTTAACCACTGCACTACCAGGGAAGTCCTGATCAGTGTTTTCTTTTAAATTCATTGCAAATCTATACTCTTGTAAGAGTTGTTAGTAAAAGGAGCCTCGTTATATGTTCATACTCAGTTAAATAATAATATAATAAAATTATTTATCATCACAAAGTGGCCTCTAAAATACTTTCCCATCAAAAGGAAGGTATTATTACTGAAGTTAAATGCACTACCTAAGGCATTGAGAAAGGGTTCAGTTGTGGAACAGTCTTCAAAATGTATTCAGTTAAAAAAGCACAGTATGGAATAGTACATAGTTTTTTAAAAAGCTTGGAAAAAATAATATAGACTGTTTGCTTATATATGCTTCAAATATTCTTGGAAAGGTACACAAGAAACCAATAACACTAGTCATCTATAGGGAGAAGAACTGATTATCTGGGAGACCAAGGTGGAAGGAAAATATGTTATTATTTACCCTTTTCTATCTTTTGAGTTTTAGATACGAGGTGTGTATATTATTTAATAGGGAGATAAGCTTTTTTTTTGCTAGAGAACAAAGATATGTTCTGTTTACCTAATAGTAATATTAATAATGTGTATCATTATCACAGATAACATTTATTGAGCCTGGCTAAATTCTTTATATCAGTTAATTCTCCTAACTGGCCTATATCATAGGTATGTTTATTATCTCCCTTTGACAGTGTGGAAATGGAGGCTTAAAAATTAATTAGCCCAAGATCATACAGTAAGTGACAGAACAGAGATTTGAATGCATGCGTTCTAATTGTAGAGTTTGTGCCATTAATCACTATGTTATGCATAAGCACAGAGGGATTAAAACCATTTAGAGTAAGTGCCATCAGAAATAGTCAAGGGTGTGGTGTGTGTGTTTGCTTAAGTTCATTTATCGGTAAGCCTTACTTATTTTAACACTTTATTTACTGCCTTTGCCAGATAACTGAAGTAATACTATTTTAGCTTTTAGGTAAAGTTTTTAAAATTAGTTTACAGCTGATACTTATGCAGCATAATATTTAACATAATTGTGTGATAGATTAGTGTTTTTTTCAGGCATTTATGCTTTCTTTTGTTTTTCATGTTATCAGTTGTGAAAAAGAAACTGAAGATGGATAAAGGTTCCTCTTATAAAACTGTATTCATGATTTGTGTATGAGTTAATGTGTAAAGAAGCAGAGTTAATATAAATTTCAGTAATCATATCATTGTAACTGTCTCATTTCTCCTGGCCAGTAGCTCATTAATTGAATTCAAGTTAATGACAAAATGTTTTTGATTGAACTTTGTATAATTATGAGTGAATTGGTAAACTTGCTTTATGAGTTTCCGTAGTGATATTATTTTAGAAACTATTAGAGTTTGCAGCTTTTAGGGTAAGTAACCATAAGGCCAAATATGACTTTTTTCCCATAGTTATCACTGATCAGTGACATCATTAATTAGGCTGTACTTGAGAAGAAAAGTATAATATCAAATCCATCTAGCTACTTCAGTTTTGCATAACAAGCTTTTTTTTGTTTGCAGCTAATCTTGGATATCATCAATAGGAAAGAAGAAGTTACAAGATAACTTCATTCGTAAAGTTAGTAGGTTAATTAAATCACAAGTCATTCTTGGTATGTCAAGATATTCCTAGGGATGACAGAACTTTCTTGTGGTGTACTGATTAGAAAGAAGGTTGTTGACTTGGTCTGTATGGAAGTCGGTGTGGGATCATGTGCATCACCAGAAAGCTTTAATATGAGGTGAAAGGTGTGGGGGAAAGCACAGTTAATATTCTTTGATATATATATACTATGTACCTGAATATATTTTCTCCTTTGATATTTTCATTGTAAATTTATATAAGCTTAAGGATTTTTTTTTTTGCTTAATTTTCTGGGTTTCTATTACCCTCTATAACTGTCATCAAGTTGCATAATTTGTGTATTTTGTCTCATTAACTGAAAACCAGTGACCTCTTGAGTTGTGTCTCAGCTCAGATGTCAGCTCTTCAAAGAGACCTATCCTAATAATCCTGTGAGAAGTAGCTTATCCTGTTCCCTTGATCTATATTTCTGTTTTTGTGTCAGTACCATACTGTCTTGATTACTGTAGCTTTGTAGTATAGTCTGAAGTCAGGGAGCCTGATTCCTCCAGCTCCATTTTTCTTTCTCAAGATTGTTTTGGCTATTGGGGGTCTTTTGTGTTTCCATACAAACTGTGAAATATTTTGTTCTAGTTCTGTGAAAAATGCCAGTGGTAGTTTGATAGGGATTGCATTGAATCTGTAGATTGCTTTGGGTGGTATAGTCATTTTTACAATGTTGATTCTTGCAATCCAAGAACATGGTATATCTTTCCATCTATTTGTATCATCTTTGATTTCTTTTATTAGTGTCTTATAATTTTCTGCATACAGGATAGAAAGCCCAGAGATAAACCCACACACATATGGTCACCTTATCTTTGATAAAGGAGGCAAGAATATACAATGGAGAAAAGACAGCCTCTTCAATAAGTGGTGCTGGGAAAACTGGACAGCTACATGTGAAAGAATGAAATTAGAACATTCCCTGACACCATACACAAAAATAAACTCAAAATGGATTAAAGACCTAAATGTAAGGCCAGACACTATCAAACTCTTAGAGGAAAACATAGGCAGAACACTCTATGACATAAATCACAGCAAGATCCGTTTTGACCCACCTCCTAGAGAAATGGAAATAAAACCAAAAATAAACAAATGGGACCTAATGAAACTGAAAAGCTTTTGCACAGCAAAGGAAACCATAAACAAGACAAAAAGACAACCCTCAGAATGGGAGAAAGTATTTGCAAATGAAGCAACTGACAAAGGATTAATCTCCAAAATTTACAAGCAGCTCATGCAGCTCAATATCAAAAAAACAAACAACCCAATCCAAAAATGGGCAGAAGACGTAAATCGACATTTCTCCAAAGAAGATATACAGACTGCCAACAAACACATGAAAGAATGTCAACATCATTAATCATTAGAGAAATGCAAATCAAAACTACATTGAGGTATCATCTCACACCGGTCAGCATGGCCATCATCAAAAAATCTAGAAACAATAAATGCTGGAGAGGGTGTGGAGAAAAGGGAACCCTCTTGCACTGTTGGTGGGAATGTAAATTGGTGCAGCTACTATGGAGAACAGTATGGAGGTTCCTTAAAAAACTCAAAATAGAACTACCATATGACCCAGCAATCCCACTACTGGGCATATACCTGAGTCATGTACCACATGAAGTACCAAAAAGAGTCATGTACCACGATGTTCATTGCAGCTCTATTTACAATAGCCAGGACATGGAAGCAACCTAAGTGTCCATCAACAGATGAATGGATAAAGAAGATGTGGCACATATATATAATGGAATATTACTCAGCCATAAAGAGAAATGAAATTGAGTTATTTGTGGATGGTGGATGGACCTAGAGGTCTGTCATACAGAGTGAAGTAAGTCAGAAAGAGAAAAACAAATACCGTATGCTAACACATATATATGGAATCTAAAAAAAAAAAAAAGTGGTCATGAAGAACCTGGGGCAAGGCAGGAATAAAGATACAGACCTACTAGAGAATGGACTTGAGGATATGGGGAGGGGGAAGGGTAAGCTGGGACAAAGTGAGAGAGTGGCATGGACATATATACGCTACCAAATAAAAAATAGATAGCTAGTGGGAAGCAGCCCCATAGCACAGGGAGATCAGCTCGGTGCTCTGTGACCACCTAGAGGGGTGGGATAGGGAGGGTGGGAGGAGGGAGATGCAAGAGGGAAGAGATACATAATGTATATGTATAGCTGATTCACTTTGTTATAAAGCAGAAACTAACACACCATTGTAAAGCAATTATACTCCAATAAAGATAAAAAAAAAAGTAGCTTATCTCCGAATCTCTCTACCACCACCCACTCTATGCATTGTTCTGGTTTGTTTTCTTTATAGCACTTATCATTATCAGAAATGATCATCTGTTTTTTATATTTTACTTGTATTCCAACACCTGGAATAGTGCCTGGCATATAGTAGGAACTTATTATTCATTAAATAAGCAATGAATAATGGAATCTTTTCATCCTTTTCTCCAAAAATTTCTTGTTGTGTGGAATAAAAAAACATTTTCATCAGGATGTACCTATATACTTTTTTTTTTCAAAAGGAAAGGAAGTATAATGATTTCTTTTCCTGGAAAATTAAAAAATTTTGGCTTAAACCATATTAGTTCAGGGCAAATAAAGAACAGGCAGTTTTTGAAATCTCTGGCTCTGCATCATGATGCATTGGGCTTCAGGTCTCAGGTTGATATGTTTAGCTCTTTAAAAAACAAAAAATAGGACATGGAATCTCAAGGTAACTGATTCGAGAGTTTTATTGCATCTTACGATTTCCGTTCACTTTATGTTAAAATTGACTGTCACTGAACTGTAATCTCCACTTTTTGAAATGGCATTTGTAGTCCTTGGCATATATCTGTTAGTTTCTTCTTTTGATTAAATAGTTCCAGAGTTCAAAGGAAAAAAAAAACAACAAAACCTTTACCCAGTGTTTCATCTTCCTGAGTGAATCCTAGGTTCAGAAATTTAAAAATTTCTGTTACTAGAAATAAGAATGGGTGAGTCATTGCTGTAGCCCTTGGGCCTGATTCTCTGCTTAAGTGGCTGAACTTGTGTCATAACTGTCAGTTATAATGGAGATGGAAGGAAATTTCATTACTCTCCCAGACTTCCATTTAAGTATGTTTCCCCCTGCTTTCTTTTCCATAGCAGACTGATTTACGTAAAATTTAGTTCTACAACTAAGTATTAGTCTAGAGTCCATGTGCATGATGGGCAAGAACATGGATTCCATGTCATATAAGTCTGAATTTTTAATAAATTATTTTATTTTATTTATTTATTTTTGGCTGCGTTGGGCCTTCGTTGCTGCATGCGGGCTTTCTCTAGTCGCGTCTAGCAGGGGCTGCTCTTCGTTCCCGTGCGTGGGCTTCTCACTGTGGTGGCTTCTCTTGTTGCGGAGCACAGGCTCTAGGCTCACGGGCTTCAGTACTTGTGGCTCGCGAGCTCTAGAGCGCAGGCTCAGTAGTTGTGGCGCATGGGCTTAGTTGCTCTGCGGCATGTGGGATCTTCCTGGACCAGGGCTCGAACCCGTGTCCCCTGCGTTGGCAGGTGGATTCTTAACCACTGCACCACACAGGGAAGCCCCAATTCTGAATTTGAATTGTGCTTTGACCAGTTCATTTTCTGTGTGACTAGGCAAGTTTAATCACTTTGACCCTTGTTTTATTTCCCTGCAAAATAGAATGAATAATTCCATTTCCTTGGGTTGTAATAATGATTAATGGATAGTATATGCAAAATGTGTGGCACAATGCTTGGTGCTTAGTAAAGCACTGTAAATATTAGCTCTTATTATCTTAGTACTGTTTTAACATGAAGGAATTTCAGTATACAGACTCACAAATTGTTATCTTTAATGTATTACTTCCCATTACTAAGATTTTGTTAATCTCATAAGATTAGACTGTACCTCTAAAAATTCAGACTACTGTTGAAGCTATTATTTGTCCTGATTTCCTTTTTAGGAGTCCTGGCTATCCAGATCTATTATTTCTTCTCCATTTCCCTTTTCTTCTTTCTGACCCAGTTCTCTTTATCTTTTTATTTATTTATTTTTGCTACAATCTGTGAGAATCTCTTAAATCAATCCACGTTACTAATTTCTTACCGTTTTAATTCAGGTCTTTATTGCTTTTAATGAACTTTGTAAAAGTCACATTTATTCAGGTATAATTTACATACACCCACCAGAATTCATCCTTTCAAGTGTACAGTACTGCAGGTTTTGAGAAATGCATAGTCATATTAACCACCACCACCACAATCAAGTTATAGAGCATTTTCATTATCCCAGAGAGTTCCTTCTAGTCACTTTGCAGTCATCTTTTCTCCTGACCCCCAGGCAACCACTGTTCTGATTTTGTTGTTCCCTCTATCAGTAGTGTTTCCCCCTTTTTATTGTTGTGTAGTAGTCCCTTGTATGAATATACAACAGACAGCTTATCTGTTCACCAATTGATAGGTATTTTGGTTGCTTCCAGTTTCTAGGTATTATGAATCAAGTTGCTATAAATGTTTCCATATAGGTCTTTTTGTAGATAGATGTTTTGATTTCCTTGGGTAAATACCTAAGAGAATTGCTGGGCTGTGTGGTATGTGTGTTAACTTTATAAGAAGTTTCCAAACTTTTCCAAAGTGCTGTACCATTTTGCTTTCTTAGGAGCAATGTATAGGGGTTTTAGTTACTTCATGCTTAACAAATACTTGGTATTTTCAATATTTTAAAATTTAGCCATTCTTTTCCATGTATAGTGATATATACTTGGGTTTTAATTTAAATTTTCCTGATGAATAATAATGTTGAGCATCCTTTTATGTTCTTATTTATATTACATCTGTCTTCTTTGGTGAAGTGTCCAAATCTTTTGTCCATTTAAAAAATTGGGTTGCTTTTCTTCGGTTGGTTGATAAAGTTCTTTATAAGATATGTTTATCACAAATATTTCCTCTTAGTCGTGTCTTGCTTTTCATTTACATGATAGTGTCTTTTGAAGAGCATATTTAACGTGATTTTAAATATTGTTCTCTATCCTTGCTTATTTTCTGCTTACGTTAGTATAAGCCATATTTTCTTGAAACTTTTTTAAATAGAAAGATTTCCACAAACGTTTATTAAATGAAAAATAGTTTTCAAAAAGGTATTATTTTTGTAATATATAACTTACATATTTCTGTCTTTCAATTACTAGGGAGAGTTTAAGAGGTTACATTTTGGGAATGGACATAACTTTTGTAGTGGCAATGAAGAACTTCCGCTTCCTATGATATGGCAAAACAGCATGAATTACTTTTATAATTAAAAAGCTGTCTTATACTTTAGAAAACAAAAGATAACATAGGCAAAATTAAAAGACAAATTATAAGCTCATAAAAAATTGGAATACATACTGAAAGCAATGGACTGCTAGCCGTACATAATATATGAGTTTCTACAAATCAATAAAGGGGGTTATTTGAAAATTAAAACTGTCAAAGAAAATGAATTGACAGACAACAGCAGAAGAAATGAAACTGGCCAATAAACATGAAAATTATACTCAACTTCACTAACAATTGAAGAAAAAAATTAAAATGCCAGTGATGTACTACCTGTCCCCTGTAAGACTGGCAAAGATGAAAAAGATCTCTACTGTCCTGTGCGGGAAGAAGGCAAATGTGGGGAGAAGGCAAATGTGGGATATCAATTTCCAAGCTCTTTTTCTAAAGAATAATTTGATAATATCCATCAAGATGGAAAATGTTAACTGTGATAAGATTTGGAGAAATAAGCACTTTCAGACATTGTTGGTGGGAATGTAAATTGGTACCACTCTGTGGAGGGCAATTTGGCATTATCTTACAAATTATAAACACAGACAGTTACTCTGACCAGTAACCCACTTTAAGGAACTTCTCTGATACATGTATCCACACATGGAAGTGACCAAGGAACAAAGTTTATTTATTGCAGCATTGTATACAGTAGCAACAGATATGCTTTCTTGAATTTTATTTTTAGCACTGAAACAAGGACAGTCTGAATATGTCTTCTTTTTCCTTAAAAAAAAAAAAAAATTTCACGGCTATGTTCCTCATCTTTTTATGTTCTACAACAGAGATTAGCAAACTATGACCACAGGGCCAAATCTAGTCCCTGGCCTGTTTTTTAAATTTTCAAATTTAATTTAATTTTATAATTTTTATTTTATATTGGAGTATAGTTGATCTTGGCCTGTTTTTTTTTTTTTTTATGGCATTTGAACTAAAAGTTTTACAATGTTAAAGATTGTAAAACAAAATACAGCAAAGAAGAATATGTGACAAAGATTGTATATGGCCTGCAAACCTTAACATATTTCCTATCTGTCCCTTTACAAAGGGAAAGTTTGCTGACCCCTAGTCTAGAATCTCTTCCTTGTTATTTTACTCTCCTTGCCTGGTGACAAAGGCTGTGAATAGATTCTTCTTGTATCTCCTCACTTCCTTAAAGATAATAGCTTGTAGCTAGTGGAAGGAGCCTGTGGTCTGAGGGAGTTTCAAGGGGCCTGCTTCTGGGAGTAATCCTTGCAAGGGAGTTTCCTCTTTATGTGATGCATATTCTGTTTTCTGGGAAGCTGTTTTGTTAGGGTTCTGACTAGTTGGTGTATCTTTGTTTTGTTGACCCCTGTGTCATCTCTTAAACATCCTTTTTAGCTGCCAGCTGCCTAATGTGATAACTGTTTTCATAAGGGCAGCCTTTCTACTTTGAGAATGTGCTGCCCTAGGAATTCTTGGTTTGTGGGATATTTTCACGTGAGGTGGTTGTACCCTTTTTGGGGAGGTATTTTTCTAATCACTCTAGTTTTTTTCTCCTAGAAATTTCTGGGTAGTTTTTACCTTTCAGTTCTTTCAGTTTCTAATTCTGATACTTCTCCCTATTGTTATGTTGTTCCAGGTTATTTCTTTTGATATTTGGACTAGGGAAATCTAATGCGTAACTCACATTTTTTGTAGAAGTCTTCTATTATATTTCCTGTTTTTAAGTTCTTAAGGACCCTGTCTTTACGTTCTTTTTGCACTGTCTTCAGGATCTCCCCTACATTGACTGAATACATTTTAACATTTTTGGGTGATCTTTCACAAGTCCTTAATTTCTAAAGTCTTATGTTTATATTCTTCTCCTAAACTTCGAAGGACTTTATAGTTGTCATCATCTTTCTGTCTGACTTCACAACATGAAGGTTTCATTGCAGTTAGTTCACTGTCCCCACTTACTTCCTTCCCCAGTACTTGGTCCTTCTCTCCATCCCTACCTGAACTCCGTACAAGTATTCTCCCTGCCTCTCCAGTTTCTTCCAGATCCCTCCTTCAGAATTCAACTCAAGCATCTTCCTTGCTTAAATCTCACTTAGAGTACTGAAGCAGTCTGTTTTCTCCCGCTATTCATGCTAAATCTGCTTAATACCTTCCTGATGCATTTTGACTAAAACTCAAATGCTTTGCTCTGATTTGTAAAGTCCTATGTGATCTGGCCCCTGCCCATTTCTTCTCTTTTCTTAGTATGCTCTAGCAAAACGGCTGAGGGATTTTACACAGTACTTTTCTCCTGCTTAGAATGCTCTTCCCTGCCCCTTGCTACCTGCTCACGCCTCACAAACATGGTTAGCTTATTTTTATGCTTAGGTTACCACCGAAATATTGCTTTTCTAGAGAGGCTCTCCAAACTAGGGCTCTCCCCTTATTTGCTCCCTTTTATTCATTGTTAAATGCTGAGCTCCTGTTGTTCTGCTGTTAGAATTAAGACTTGAATTATTCCTAACTCAACATTATCATAAAGGAAGCTATTGGGAATAATCAGAACAAGGACTTGGTTTTTGCTAATCATCCTTATTGGTTGGCTGTTCTTGATCATATTTCTCTAATCCTCAGAAGATATGAAAATGTACTGTTTAGATATTTAGGTTCATTGTCTTTCAGCATGGAACTTGTCTGTGAGATCATATAAAGTCATGAAGCTGATAATCTGCACTTGAGTGATAGAGTAATTTTATCACATTAATAAACACAAATATACATTTTAATGGATGGGAAGAGTTATTTGGCTTTAGTAAAATATTTAGTCCTGGATAGAAACTTTCTGTGGCTTTAGTTTTGTTTGACGGATACATTATTTTGTAAAGTTATTACTAGCTTCCAAACCTTTAGTATGTGAGTAGGTATAAAAAAATCAGAAAAGGTGTAAGAATATTTCTCTTGAGCATTTTGGTTGGTAATAATTAAAACACATGTTAAACTTAAACTAACTTAACTCGTAATGAATTTGAAATATTCAATGTATTCAATTCAAATGTATTAATTGCAGTTAGCTATCAAGATTTTATACCCCTCAAATAACCTTAAACAGCCCTTGGAAATAAAGAAGTAGTAATAATAGCAACTGCTTATTTCACATACTCTGCTAGCTGCACATAGATATGTATTGTTTTTAATCTTCACCCCAATCTTATAACTATTGTTTCTCTGGGTTTTTAGTGGAGGAAACCAGGACTCAGCAAAGGTATAAAGCTGGTACGTGAACTCTGTCTCAGGAGCATCTCTGCATAGTGCTACCATCTAGTTCCATCTACTAATTTGGAAAAAAATGGGGAGACTGAGTCTAGTGAAGCCAAAGGGCTTGCTCATCGTCACATAGCTAGTTAGCAGCAGAGTGAGCATTTGGATCCCTGGCCTCCTGACTCACATTCCGGTGCGCTTTTCACTGTATCAGGACACCTTGGCTCCTGAGCCCCAAGTGACAGCCCCAAACAACTGTGTTTATCTGTCTTGCATGTCCCAGCTTGTTTTGCTAGCAGAGCAAAAACTACTTAAAAGGATCCTCAATCTTCACCTTCCCACTCACCTCCACTTACACGCATATACTCCCACTTGCCCCATGAATAACTTCACAGAAAGAATTGTGCAATGTCACTAAGCCTTCCTCTGGTGTCAGAGTTACTCCCTGAGAGAACATTCACTTCCTCATGACTCCAGTTTACTGTCAGATTGGCTTTCGCCCTCTTCTCTTTGATCGGAATCTTAGTTGTTTAGGCAGGAATTTGAGGAGCAGATGTTATACCCCTTGAACAAGCCCTTTAATTCTCCTTAGTACTGTGTCAAATGACTCTTAATCCTGTCCTTTTAACTCTGTGGCTAGCAGAATTAAGAGCAAAGTGGGACAGGAATGGGGAGCTTGATGCTGAACATTTCATTTTAATGTTGGCAAAGAGAGCACGTGAAATGAGACAGAGGGTAAACGTTAGGCTTTCCTGTAAAGCTAAAAAGCAAGATGAATGTTAGTGTGGGATTGCTGAGATTTTGTATTTCCCTCCAAATGTAAATAGAGCAATTTGGTAGAGCAAAGAGCCAGAGAAATGGAGCCATTGAACTGTTGCTACTACCCAGTCTTCTCAAATTTTGCTGTGTTTGGAAATGAAAATGGTTCGCCAGAAAAAAAAAAAGTTATTGCTTAAAGTATTTGATCTTCCATGGTTATTGAAGAAAATTAAGACTTCTCCAAAATGGGAGTACTGTTAGCAAAGATACACCCTGTGAACTAATCGGTTCATTCTATTCTTACTTTATAGACTTTGGTCTGGCAGTCTGAACTGACTAATTATCAAAGATCTGATCTGTTTATTCATATAGTTAAAAAATTGCACTAAACGGCCTATAATTTTCTCGGTTCCTAATTAATTGCTTGAGATATGGTATATCAGAGGCTGATGAGGAGAGAGAAATCACACAGTAATTTGAATAGGGAAAGCTTATTATAAAGAATTACTGCCTGTAACAGGGGATTGGCGTAATGAGGGATTTGGTCCTAAAAAGTAAAGTGAACTCTAAAGAATATAGGAATAGCAGATAAGAAGAGTAGCCTTACTCCTAGCACATAGATAGAATATTTAAGGAAGAGGCTTCCAGGATTGGGATCCAGACCTTATTTGCGAGGGCAAGGCTGTGGCTCACTAAATGATAAAGAAGCTTCTGTGGTGCTGTGACAGGAGAACTTGCCAGAAACTTTTTTCACTAGTTCACTCTGGTACAAAACTGTCTGACGGAGGTGCTGGGGAATCTACTGGGTGATGCTGGCTACTGATTGCTGTGCACACTTCAGGAGCCTGGTAGTGGAGAAGCCACACAAACTGTAGGAGTTGGACACTGGAGGAGCCATGTGTGGTGCAGGAACCTACCAAAAGGAGCATACAAGACCCAGGGAGGAATACCCCTTTCTCCTGCAGTGTCCGTCCAGCACTCTCTAACTTAACATCATGCCAGACTTAACATCATGCCACGTCGCCCAGGGAAAATATTTAAAGGACCCAAATCTATTTTTGCACAGCAGGCAGTGAAGGGTGAATTTGGAAATGAAAGGCAGTAGATGGACAGCTGACACATTTGATCAAACAAATAATTTTATATTTTATTATTATTGTTGCCTCCTATGGACTTAATTTAAATTTGGGTCCCTGGTCAGGATCTTGCCCAGGACCTCATTCCTTTCCAGTGTTTCAGAAAGGATGTCATGAGTCCAGAGAGACTTTTCTTTTTTAGGAAGGAAGGATCCTGGGCAGTAGCCCCACCTTTGCTTCTGTAGGTTACTTTTTCATGAGCATCTCATTTGGGAGCTTCAATTTCTCATCTATCTTGACACTTTGATCTTGGGCATTGTGGTGAAATTCCTCACATTTTCACACATTCTAACCTCAGAGCTCACTCAGATCTTTGTTTGAATTATCTTTGCCATTGGAAGCAGTACTCTGAATTCGTACATTAAGAATGGGCTTTTCCAGAATAAATATTTCAAAAACTACCACCTAGAATTTCAGCATTTTAGGAGAAACAGTCACTATAAATTTTGAGCAGCAGTTTCTAGTTAGTGGTGGCTCTGCATAAAGGCAGTTTCATTGGTAAGTATCCGATTTGGATCTGATAACCAACCAGTAAGAATAACTCTACTGAGGCCTAGTTAGATATACATAAATTTTAGCCTTTTGTATATATTCTATTTTTAGAAGACAAAATTATCATGAGTTAATAGTTTTTTATGAAATACCAATTTATTTCTCAGCCTTAAAATTATAGACTTAGAAGGTAAATTGGACAAAATGGCCTAACATTTTGTTAAAATTGTTTTATTGTTGAAGTTAATTTTATTTTGAGTTTGGCCTGTTAGGATAAATTAAGGAATTTAATTAATTTTGTAAAAAGATTTTTATTTATTTATTTAGGCTGCGCTGGGTCTTAATTGAGGCATGTGAGATCTTCGTTGCAGCATGCGGGATCTTTTAGTTGCAGCATGCAGACTTCTTAGTTGCGGCATGCATGCAGGATCTAGTTCCCTGACCAGGGATTGAACCCGGGCCCCCTGCATTGGGAGTGTGGAGTCCTACCCACTGGACCACCAGGGAAGTCCCTTTAATTAATTTTTTGACAGCAGAATTACATTTATAAGGGACAGTATAGCTGAAGACAGCTTTAAAAAAAAGATCATTTTTATTTATTTTTATTTATTTTATTATTTTTTAAAGATGTTGGGGGTAGGAGTTTATTAATTAATTAATTAATTTTTGCTGTGTTGCATCTTCGTTTCTGTGTGAGGGCTTTCTCTAGTTGTGGCAAGCGGGGGCGACTCTTCCTCGCGGTGCACGGGCCTCTCACTATGGCGGCCTCTCTTGTTGCGGAGCACAGGCTCCAGATGCGCAGGCTCAGTAGTTGTGGCTCACGGGCCTGTGGGATCCTCCCAGACCAGGGCTCGAACCCGTGTCCCCTGCATTAGCAGGCAGATTCTCAACCACTGTGCCACCAGGGAAGCCCCTCATTTTTATTTTTGATAGAGAAATTTTATGTTTTGGGCTTTGATTATTAAGTTGGTTCTCTACCAGAGTTTTTTTTTTATTAAAATATAGTTGATTTACAGTATTAGTTTCAATTGTATAACATAGTGATTCAATATTTTTATAGATTATATACCATTTAAAGTTATTATAAAATATTGGCTATTTTTCCTATGCTGTACAATATATCCTTGTATCTTAGTTATTTTATACATAGTAGTTTGTACCTCTTAATCCCCTACCCCCATCTTGCTCCTTTCCCCATCCCTCCTCTCACTGGTAACCATTAGTTTGTTCTTTATATATGTTAGTCTATTTCTGTTTTGTTATATTTGTTTGTTTTATTTTTAGATTCCACATGTGATAACATATAGTATTTGTCTTTCTCTGTCTGACTTATTTCACTAAGCATATTACCCTCTTGGTCCATTCATGTTGTTGCAAATGCAAAAATTTTATTCTTTTTTTATGGCTGAGTAATATTCCATTGTGTGTGTGTGTCTGTGTGTATATATGTATATATATTACAGAATTCTTTGAGTTTGTGTATTAATATCTATTTAGGGTGTTTAATTATTTGCTTTCCATTCATATTTGTTTAGGATATCTTTTTTAAGAGAATGACACCTGTGATAGCATACCTTTAAGATTGCTCTGATGTGAGATACTTTACTTTGCCATGTGTGAAAAATGTTAGAGACTGTTTTTTAGCATGGTAATAAAATTTTTACCTGAGGAGTTTACTTCAGTAGTCATTTCTAAATTTGTGACTGAAAGTCACATTTAGGGAGCTGCACAGTGGCTTTTTTAGTATTGGTAGGTATTATTGTCCAAGTAGACTTTTATAGATTTCATTAGGTTTTCTTTTGTTTTGTTTTTAAAGAACATTTTACATAGCTTAGTATTTCATTGTTCATCCATCTTATGAGGCAATGTGAATCTTCTGTTTTTCCAAACTTGATACTGTTTTATATTTATTTCATATTGTTAACAGCTGCACTGTTCAGTTCATTAGCCACTAGCCACATGTGGCTATTTAAATTTAAATTGAATAAAATTAAAAATTAAGTTCCTTAGTTGCACTAGTGATATTTCAAGTGCTTGATAGACACTTGTGGCTAGTGGCTACCGTAATGGACAGCATAGATATAGAATATTTCCATCATTACAGAAAGTCCTCTTGAAAAGTCCTGGTCTTATAGGATGTGAGATGGTGACAGACTCACATATAGTCATCTCTCTGTATCTGTGGGTTCCTAATCTGTGGATTCAGCCAACCGCAGATGGAATCCATGGATGTGGAACCTGCGGGTACAGAGGGCTGACTGTACTATGCCGTTTTATATAGGTGACTTGACCGTCTGCAGATTTTGGTATGTGGGTTGGTAGTTGTGGAACCGATCCCCCTTGGATACTGACAGACGCGACTATATTGAAATTGTTGATGTGATAGCTTTCTTCCTCACAGAGGGTAGATTTTTTCATTTCACCATCCCAGTAATAATTTTCCATGCTCTTTGAGAATTTTATAATTTACTTTTTTTGGTTAAAATAATATATAGTTTATTTTGCCCTAACACTTATATCTGTATATTTTTCAAACCCTACGTCATGGAGGTAACTACTGTTAACATTGTGGTATTTATCCTTCTAGTCTTTTTTACTCATATATGTAAATATTTTTATTTTACAAAACTAGTACCATTCTGTACATGTTGTTTTATAACCTACTTTTTAATGTTTATACATATCACAAACAGATATAGTTGGAATTATTCTAAAATTTATGCCCATTTGACAAGCATTTATAGAACACTTCCCGTGTGCCAGGTATTGTTTTAGGTTTTTGGCATAGAACACTACATAAGTATAGTTCTGTCCTCATGGAGCTTTTGTTCTAGTGAGGGAAGGCCAACTATAAACAAAACATATATGATAACAGATGGTGTTAAGTGCTATGGGGAAATAACAAACAGCTCCATGCTTAGAAACATTTATATACCTTTTTAATTTGTACTTCTGAGGATTTCCTTTAATAACATGTGACTGTCTGACATGTGGCCATAGCTGTGGTGGGTTCAGGATGTATCCCGAAAGCATCTTGCCTATAGACTGGCCTCAAGCCTATAATGTAGTCTCATGGGCTTGTTCCTCCTAACTGTGGTCCCCTACACTGTCTGGTAATTAGCCATATTTTTTAATGTTTACATAGGACATTTGCATATATTTTGTGAAGTGTCTATTCCTTTTGCACGCTTTTTAGTGGATTGTTGGTCATTTTTTTAAAAAAATTGTTGTGGGCTTCCCTGGTGGTGCAGTGGTTGGGAGTCCGCCTGCCGATGCAGGGGATATGGGTTCGTGCCCCGGTCCGGGAGGATCCCACATGCCGCGGAGCGGCTGGGCCCGTGAGCCATGGCCGCTGAGCCTGCGCATCTGGGGCCTGTGCTCCGCAGCGGGAGAGGCCGCAGCAGTGAGAGGCCCGCGT
>NW_006772773.1:85034-100953 GCF_000442215.2 Lipotes vexillifer | reverse complement strand
AAAAAAAAAAAAAAAAAAAAAAAGATAAAAAAAAAAATTGTTGTACTTTAGGAGTTCTTTACATATATTAGATAGGAATCCTTTGTCAGATACATATTATGAATATTTTCTCCCAGTCTTTGACTTGGCCCATTCATATTCTTAATAATGTCTTTTAATAAGGTTTATGAAATACTTGAATTATTTTTCCTACTATATTCTGTAATTATAGAAAATCACATGAATCGACTGGATGTTAAACCCATATTGCCTTCCTTAAATAACTCTTACTTGATTGTGATGTATTTACATATTGCTGGATTCAATTTGCTAGTATTTTGTTTAGAACTTTTTCTTGTATCTGTGTTCATAAGAGGTATTGGCTATTGTATAGTACAGGGAACTATATTCAATATCCTGTGACAAACCATAATGGAAAAGAATATGAAAAAGAATGTATATATGTGTAGCTGAGTCACTTTGCTGTACAGAATAAATTAACACAACATTGTAAATCAACTATACTTCAATAAAATCTAAAAACAAAGGACATTTTATAATGATAAAAGGTGCAGTCCACCAAGAAGATGTTTTAAATGTACTTGCACCTAATGATATACCTCCAAATATATAAAGCAAAAACCAACAAAACTGAAGGAAGAAACAGGCAAATCCACAGTCATACTGGGAGTGTGACTTTCCCAGTAACTGATATTGCAAAAAAAAAAAAAAAAAAAAAAGTAAGGAAATAGAAGATTTGAACAACATAATTAATAAATGACTAATTTACATATGTTGTTCCAAAATACATTCAGGCATATAAATAATGCTTTTAAAATTGACATATACTGGTCTGTAAATCAAGTCTCAGTAAATGCCCAAAGTCTAAATGTTCTCTAATCCTAGTGGAATTAAGTGAGAAAGCAATTCTAAAAAATAATTTGAAAACAACCAAATGTTTGAAAATTAAGCAATAATTAAGTAAATAATCCCTAGGTCAAAGAAGAAAACACAAGAGAAATTAGAAAGTATTTTTAATTGGGTGATAATGAAAAGACAATCGATTAGAACTTGTGACATGCAGCCGAAGCCATATTTAGAAGAAAATTTACACACTTAAATGCATATATTACCAAAAAAACATTTTGATGATCTAAACATCCATTTCAAAAAGCTAGAAAAAATAGTAAATTATATCCAAAGATCTCCAGAGAACAGAAAAAGTAGGAATGATTTCCAATTTTTTTCATGAGAACAGAAATACCTTGATACCAAAACCTGATAAGAAACTTTTGTTTATCCATTCTATGTATGGTAGTTTGCCTCTGCTAATCTCAAACTCCCATTCCTTCCCTCCCCAACTCCACTTCCCCCTTGGCAACCACAAGTCTGTTCTCTATGTCTGTGAGTCTGTTTTTGTTTCATAGATAGTTGATTGTGTTGTATTTTAGATTCCACATGTAAGTGATATCATATGGGATTTGTCTTTGACTTACTTCACTTAGTATGATAATCTCTAGGTCCATCCATGTTGCTGCAAATGGCATTATGAAATGTCCTTTTTACCTTCATTAATGTTCTTTGCTTTAAAGTCTACTCTGCCTGATACTAGTAAGATATACCAGCTTTCTTTTAGTTGGTATTTGTGAATTATGTTTTACATCCTTTTGCTTTCACACTTTCCTCTCTGTATGAAGTGTCTCTTTTAAGTGAAAGCTTATTTTTTAATCATTCTTACAAACTTTGCCTTTTAATTGTAATAATTTAATTATATTTAATGTTATTGCTGATAAGTTTGAGCATAAGTCATCCATCTCATTCATTGTTTTCTATTTGTCCAGCCTGTTTGATTTCCCATTTACTGTCCTTTGCATTAAATTTTTAATTAATTAATTAATTAATTAATGGCTGCGTTAGGCCTTTGTTGCTGTGCGGGGGCTTTCTTTAATTGCATTGAGTGGGCTTCTTATTGCGGTGGGTTCTCTTGTTGCAGAGCACGGGCTCTAGGCGTGCAAGCTTCAGTAGTTGTGGCATGTGGGCTCAGTAGTTGTGGCACATGGGCTTCAGTAGTTGTGGCTCGCAGGCTCTAGAGCACAGGCTCGGTAGTTGTGGCACATGGGCTTCAGTAGTTGTGGCTCGCAGGCTCTAGAGCACAGGCTCGGTAGTTGTGGCACACAGGCTTAGTTGCTCTGCGGCGTGTGGGATCTTCCCGGACCAGGGCTTGAATCCGTGTCCCCTGCATTGGCAGGTGGACTCCCAACCACAGCACCACCAGGGAAGTCCCTGCATTAATTTTTTAATGCTATATATTCTCCTCGCAGTTGGCTTGTTAGTGTCTTTTACTGTTCCTTTAGTGCTTACCCTAAAGATTACATCATATATTCTAATAATAGACTGAAATTTTATTAAAAATTAGTACTTTTACCCCTTCCCAGTTAATACAAAGACTTTAGAACGTTTACCATATGTAACTACATTTATCCTCTCCTACACTTTTGCAGTTCTTTTCATGTATTTCAATTTTATATATGGGTATGTGTGTGTGTATATATTTTAAATCCCATCAGATATATTATTGTTGTTTTATGAAGTCAGTAGTCATTGAGATTTACTTATATATCCTCCCTTTCTGTTATTTTTCATACCATACTCTGTATGCTTTTATCTGGGGTCATTTTCTTTCTGCCTGAGGGCTCTTTCCATTAGTATAGTCAGCTGTTGACAAACTCTTTTGGCTTCTATTTTTCGGGAAATTATTTTGTCTTTATTTTTAGTGATCCTATAATTCCATCTAGGCAGTTATTTTTATTCAGAACTTTGAAGATATCATTGCGTTGTCCTCTGGCTTTTGATGCTTCTTTGCAAAAGTCTTCCGTTAGTTTTATTTTTACCCTTTTGAAGGAATTTTTTTCCCCCACTCCAGCTGTTTTAAACGTTTTACTTTTGTCTTTAAGTTTTCAGCAGTTTTACTATGATATGCCTGGGTGTGGTTTTCTACTATCCTACTGGTGTTTATAATACTTACTGAATCTCTGGTTTAGTGTCTTTTATCATTTTTCCAATTTTCACAGTCACCTCTGCACATTTTGCTTCTCACTCCTTCCATTCTGCAATTCCAGTATGAGACCTTTTTACCATATCTTATGTGTATCTTATGTTTTTTTCTGCATTTTCCATTTTTTCTCACCATGCTTCTATCTAAAAATGATCTTTTAACTGTTAATTCTCTGCTATTAAAACCATCTATTAGTTCTAAATTTCAGTTATGTATTTTTCATTTTAGAATTTCTTCATATTTCTTTTTATTATTTTCAGTTCTATATATAAGATCTCTACCTTGTCACTTAATTTCCTAATTACAGTTATACAAAATTCTATGGCTCATGAGTTCAATATCTGGTTCTCCCAATTTCTGTGAACCTGGATAAAAATTTCTTTCCTTTCACTAACTTCTAACTGAAATTTAGCATTTCCTTTAATTATGAAAGTAGGCAACAAAGTCACAGGTGTACCTGCAAATTTCAGATGCTTTCATATCACATTACCATTGTTACAGGTATATTGAAAGATACATTGTTTATGATCATCACTGCTTTGAAATTACAGAAGTTATCAGACCTGCCTCTAGGCCTAGTTACTTGATACATTAGTGTAGAAACTCCATATTATGTCAAAAATTTTAAAAAATATATATTTTTATAGTTATTTCTTTATGAATGATCTCCATGGTGTGTCTAGTGTGTTTTTTTTAATGTGTTTAAAAACATGCTAAGAAGGGCTCCATAGACTTCAGACTATAAAATAGTCCAGGCCAAAAAAGTGGTTCTGTACAGAATAGGTCAGATTGTGTCATTTCTCAGCTCAAAATGCTCTAGTGGGTTTCCTCTCATTTCTTCTAGAGAGAGTAAAACCAAGGTCCTTTTGGTGCCTTACCTGGCCCTCCATGATCTGTACCACCCCACTGGCTGCATTCTGACCTTATCTCCAACTCCTGTTCTTTTTGCTCATTCTACAGCCACATTGGGAACATACCAAGTATTCTCTTCCTGCAGGTCCTTTCTAGTAACTGTTCCCTCTTCTCGGAACACTCTTCCTGAAAATATCTGCATAACCTACTACCTCAGTTACCCGATAAACTATTCAGTCACTTACTTCCTGACCACTCCACTTAAAATATTTATTCCTGCCCCCTTGGTACCTACTATCTGCCTTCCCCATTCTATTTTTCCCTGTACACTTATCACAGTCTTTCATATTATGTATTTTACATATTTATTAGCTTAGTATTGATTTTGGGAGGGGGTCTTACCATAGGCCTCTGTTACTGGCGGGTGGGGCCTTCAGCAATAGTTAGGTCAACTTTGGAGAGCTGTTGTCATTCCCATGCATAACTTTCATCCCTGCTAGCACCACTGTTTCATTTATGAGCCTATTGCATTAAGAGTGGAGTGGACGATGACAAAAGCTAGCTAATGTCAACTGAACTGGCCAACTAACTTTGTCTGCATGGTTGTTCATTACCTCTTTTAAGGTTGATGCTCTCTGGGGTTAACATGTGATACAAAGAGCTTCATTTTTGGTGTCCACTTTCATATGTCTGTCTATGTGGATCTTCCCCACATCTCCTTTTCTCAGTCTCCTGATCTTTTCTAGGTTTTATCTGTCATCTCCTGGGGAGAGTGTTTCTAACCAATATAGTTTAGACATTTTGCTCACCCGATATAGTTAACATGCTGTCATGGAGATCATGGACCAGCATGAATTTCTCTGGATTGTCCAGGTGATCCAGGTCCCTTGGGACTATTTTAAGACAAAGGACTAGAAAATTAACATAGCCCTGGTTCAAGCACGTAAATGTATGCTGCTGTTGATTTACATATGAATGTCAACTGCTTTTGGTCTTCCTTCCTAATAGAAGTAGAAACACCTGCTTTATGGGATCAGTGACTGCATAGCACTTACCTGACAGAGAGCAACAACCCTGTCTTTATATGCTGCTAAATGGGCCCTCCTGCCTTCAGTCTCTAGTCTTTAATTGGTGATGAATCATCCTCAGCCTTTCATTGTCTTTCTTTTTTGTGCCGACTGCCCCTAGCAATAGCTACCTGGTTCCATAGTCCTTTCAATTACTTCCTTTCCTGTACCTCTCAAATGCCTGAAGTATTGCACCAGCCAGTGCCTTCCCTTTGACCAACAGTTTTAGCAGTTGCATTTGCGCTGCTGCAGCTCATCAGGGACTATGTACCACCAGAGATGGGGGTCCTCATTGCTAACCAGTCAGTGACTGACACCACTGGAGGGGACTTCACAGGTCTACTTTTGCTACCAAGTCTCTCAGGTTAGGTTCCCCCCAAACATTTTGAAGCTTCAGGATTTGCATGTAGGAGGTTTGTTGAGGGAGTGCTTCTGGGATCAACCCCTAGGAGAGAAGGTGCGGGGAAACGGCATTAGGAAGATGGAGGAACTGAATTGCCAGGTAGTTGCAACAGCAGTCTCAGCTGATACCCACAGGGAGATCTGAAGCTGGAATAATCCTTCTGTGATATTCCCAATTGAAACAGAGGGCTGAACCATTTTACTGCACATTGACCAGTCATTGACTGTGGGATGCTTTGGGATGGTAACATAACCTTGGATGAGGGAGTTCTCTGCGACTCAGGAAAATTCCTGAGGGTTTAGTTTAGTTGTAAGCCACCAGCAGGCCAAATCCTGGAAGCTTGGGGGAATGAGTACTTCAGTCCTGAAAGGATTGATCTGGGTGGCACACTGTAGCAGTCACTACAGCCCCATGGCAAGATCACTTTCAGTGGGTTGGTGAGGGTGGGAAGGATACTACAGTGCTAGAGAAATAAGGAGGGAGATGAAAACTTGTTTAGATAGCTTAGCTGTGAAGGGGAGGAGGGAGAGGGAGAGTAGTCAGAAGTTACTGAGGAGACTGGAAAGGGGTGGGATCCAGAATATAGGTAGTAGGTATGCCTGGGGCAGGAAGAGGTTCATTTTCACCGTTGTAATCAAAAGGAAGAAGCAAGAGAGGCATTCAGAAGCAGATACATTTATAACAGTAATCAGCAGTTCTTGTTATGTTTCTTCTGGGAAAGAGCAGGAAGAATCAACAGCTACAGAGGGGGAGTTGTTTGGGTTGAAGATTTAAGGCGAGTAGAGATTTTAATAGATTTTGCTATGGAGAGTGGGAGGGGAGCTTAACAGGGTAGGCACTGGTGTTGAGGGCCCATTTGAGGTTGATGTTCCTGATTTTGTAGAATTAATTTGTGGAGTTGTGTGACCGTTTTTCTGACAGTGCTTAATAAGTGAAAGTATAAACATGCTCAGTGTCTTACCAGGTTGTCTTTTTTTTTTTTCATAGCCATCAGATCAAGTCATTACAGTACAGTAACACAGGAGACATGATTCTTGTTGTATCTGGAAGCTCTCAGGCCAAAGTGATTGACAGAGATGGTTTTGAAGTAATGGAGTGTATAAAGGGAGACCAGTATATTGTAGATATGGCCAACACCAAGGTAAGTATGACACACAATATTTTAGTGAATTTAATTAATTTAGTACACAGTTACTATCAACTTGTTGGTGCTGCCATAATTTACCCCAAAAGTTAATGTCTTAAAAATAATTTATTATTTCTTGCAATTTTGTGCATTGACCAGGAAGTTCTTCTGCTTCATAGTGTCAGCTGGGGCACTAGGATAGTTGTAAAGTCCAAAATGGCCTCACTCTGATGGTTTACAGCTGGTGCCCTCACCAGTGGCATTTCTTTCTCTCTTCCTCTTTCCCCTGCCCCTTCTCTCTCTCTCTTTCTCTCTCAATCTCTCTCTCTCTCATACACACACACACACACACACACACACGCACACACGCACGCACACACACGTTCTCTCCCTCCAACCCTGCCCCCTTTCTCCTTCCACGTGTCTAGTTTGGGCTTTCTCACAGTGTGGTAGACTCTTAGTGTGGTTTGACTTGCTGCTTGGTGACTAGGTTCCGTGAAGGATGAACATGGGAACTTCAGATTCCTTAAGGTCTGGTGTTGAGTCTTACACAGTATCAACAGGACCAGCCCAAATTCGAGGAGAGAGGAGATAGACTTCACCATTTGGTGGGTGAATGGCAAGATCACATTGTAAAGTATCATGGGGGTTGGGAGATATGAATGCAGCCATCTTTTGAAATACAGTCTACCACAAACCTACTATGTACTAGGCTTTAGAACAAGAATGAAAAAGGGTCTCATTCTTTTTATGTAAAGGATTTTAGTGATATAATGATATTTTTAAATTAATGTATATTAAATATCAATTAACTGTAGTCCCAGTAATGCTATGAAACTTAATGGCTTATTTATAATTGCTAACATATATATGGGTTGGCTGCTCTTGCCTGGGCTTGGCTCCAAGCTGCAGATAGAGTGTAGGCTTGTTCTGTGTGACTCTGTTCCTCCTTGTACCAACAGACTACCTGAGGGCATGTTTTTCTTATGGTGATGGCAGAAAGACAAGAAGGAAACTCCAACTCTGAAAGCATATTTCAAGCCATTGCTCATATCATGTCCACGAACATTCCACTAACCAAAGCAAATCACATGACCATGAGTAACATCTGGTCTCTAGTGAGAGGAACTGTAGTACCACATGTCAGAGGTTGTGGATACAGGGAGGGGTGATGGATTGGGAACAATAATGCAATTTTTAATTTAGTGACCACACTGTGCAGCACTTTGTGCTTTCTTGATTTTAAAAGGTTTTTATTATGCATTATATCAAGTCTACCACTGTATGAGTGGAAATTAAGACTTTATGTAGTTTTTATATGTTGTAATATTTCTCTAAGTAAATCTCTCCTATACATAAATAAAAATGATTTAAAGATATGTTAAAGTGTCAGTGCATATGGTTGATGTAGAATTTTGAGCCTTCATTTGAATTCTGATTTTCACTCTTTCTTCCCCTCCTATCTAGTACCTTCTTCTAGTACCTTTGGGTTGTGCCTAAGTCAGCATCTTACATGAGATTTGATTGTCTAAGAAAGTACACTTGACCCTCATTATTTGTGATTTCTGTATTTGCAAGCTCACCTACTTGCTAAAACTTTTTTGTAACCCCAAAATCAATACTCACAGCCCTTTCATGGTAATTTCCAGACATGCATCTGGCAGAGTGGCAAAAAAGCATTTGAGCAAGGCGATGCTCCACTTTCTTGTTTCTGTTCTCATGCTGTAATCAAGTGTCCTTTTGGAAGTCTATTTAGTGCTACATTTTTCTTATTTTTGTGCTTTTTGTTGGTGATCTTGCTGTTTAAAATGGCCCCCAGGGCTGAATTGCTGTAGTCCTGTCAAGTGTTACCTAAGTTCAAGAAAGTCTTTGATGTGCCTTATAGAGAAAATACATGTGTTAGATAAGCTTCATTCAGGAAAGAGTTATAGTGCTGTTGGCTATGAGTTCATTGTTAATGACTCAACCATATATGTTAAATAAAAGATGTCCTTAAAACACAGACATATATAAAACAAAGTTATGTATTGATTGGTTGACAAAAATGTGACCAGAGACTTGCAGCAATCTAATCCTGTATTTGATAATTCAGTGTTTGCAGAACTTTGTAGACCATAACTACTGTGAGTAATGACTGTAATCTATTTTAGGTGCTCTAGTTGAGCTATTGGAATAAATTAATACAGTGTGTTTCAAACTGCCCTCTGCTGAAGCCTAGTGAAATGCCTCTTAATCCTAATGAGGATCACAGTCTCATGCCTTTCCTTTTGTTTATTGACTGTTTATTGAGTGTCCAGTGTGTGTTAGATGATTCAAACAGCATTCAAATATAATTAAACATAATGCTATATGCAATTATATTGTAGTGGTGGCTTGAATAGTGTTTTTTTCCCCCACATATTCCACTAGAGTTTCTCTCCCCTCATCTTAAAATCATTGCCCTAAGGATTCCACCAAAGATGTTGTTTTGAGGGTGATGGTGATAAGGAAATAAAGCAGATAGGCCTCCAGATCAATCGCCCTATCTTAAATAGTTCTGTTTTTATCTGTTTTATTTGAAGCTTTTGGGAATCTAAAACTTTATTTAAACAATGGGTTTGTGGAAAGGAAAGCTTTAAAAACTCTTATTTAACTTATTCTTTTTTAGTTTATGGTTACCATAGACAATTTTTCTTAAATAATATGAGGAAGAGAAGTTTTTGCCAGTTTCTAAGCTCTTAATGATTTCAGCTGCTCAGGGCTTCTTACATTATAAAAAGACTAAGACTTGGTGGATTTAGGTTTTAGCCAAGAAAATTTCAAGAAGAAAGAAATCTGGTTGGTTCTATATCTGGCTGTTTCTGCAGTTTCAGAAATATATATATATTTATATATATATATATATAACATATAGTAAGATTATTGGGAAAGTAGGATGAGGGTGGATAAACAAATCTATGTAGAAATGTAGGAAATTAAAATATTAAGTTAATTACCAATATGCAGAAAACAACCGTATATTATAACTAAATATTATAACTCTCCCAATCTTGTCTAATATTATCTCTACTTTGATTTCAAAATCATGGTTAATATTTACTCTCTCCATTTTCCAGAAGCAAATATAATTAACTATTTGTTTAGGAAACATTACTTGTAACTTAATTGTAGTCTTTGGCTTGAGTGATGGGTTTTAGAAATGCAAGAATTATTATTTGAAAGAAGCAGATTTCATTGGACACTTTTTCTTAATTTCTAAGCTTCTTTTCTGATTCCAAGAGTAATTATTAACTTGTGGCTTTACTGGAAAGTTCAACAAGTAGGACATTAAAAGAAACTATTAAATATATCTGATCTATTATTATAAAATATTATGTACTTCAAACATAAACAGGCCTTTCTAATTAGATAATTAAATTGTTATATCGTTAGATTTTTATCTCTAATCTTTGTGTCTTTGTGTGTATGTGTATATTTCTTTTTAATGTGTACCTATAGTGGTACAGAATTTTTTTTTTCTGTTACATACTGCAACACAATGCATTACAGGGAGAGTATTCATATTTATACCTTTAAAAAATAGTTTATTGGGTTTCTAACAGTAATTCTTATTGACTATTAAAAATTTGGAAAAGAAAAAGAGAAAAAATAATTCTACTACCCAAATATAATCACTATTAAGATGTCAATTTCTATATTTTTTCTTTATGCATCTGAAAAACATTTTTTCTGATCACACGGGAACCTTTACATCATTTATTGTTTGGAGCCACATTTGACATGTTCTGCAGTCTTGGGATTGTATGCCAGTGCCTCAGGGCCTGTAATGGGGTGGAATGAGAGGCCTTAGAGTGTGAGTGAGGGGCAGCAGGCCTCCTCCTTCAGCCAGAGAAGTTCCAATTTTGTCTGTTTTATGTGTTGGAGTTCTCTATAAGATATCCTTTGAAAATCAGGTTCTGCTGTGTCTTTAAAATATGAAGGTCACTGATCTGGGGTTCATGGGATTTATTGGTTATATTGTCTGGGAAAATGGGACCTTACTTCTTCAGGTTTAAGTCATTAGGAAAGTAGGACAAGGATAAACAGGAATCAACCCTTAAACCATTCAAAAGCATGCTTTAAAAACTGTAGTTATATTGTCATCTAAAACTTATTTATTCTAAACGAGAATGTTAGTACATTACTTCCAATCAGAGAGTGTTTTTCTTTTTTTCTGTTCTTTTTTTTTGACCACGCCCTGCGGCATGTGGGATCTTAGTTCTCTACCACGGATCAGACCTGCGCCCCCTGCAGTGCAAGTGCGGAGTCTTAACCACTGGACCGCCAGGGAAGTCCCAGAGAGTGTTTTTCTCTATTACTTTAAACTCTTAGACACATACTTTGCCTTCAGCCTTTTTCTTTTTCAACATTAAAATAGTTCTGTGCCATTTATTTCATAATTACTTGGCTAAAGTGGGAGGGGACAGGCTCAGGGGACACCAGAATTCTTGAATATTTTAGTGGGCCATCTCTCTGTGAGTATACTTTAATTATGGAGATTAGAAGCTTTATAAGGAATTCTGGGAAAAAGGTATTTTCAAATGCTGTATTTATATTTGAATAGTACATGTAGTTATTCTGATATCCAGCCACTCGAGAAAATTGCCCTTCTTATTTGGAGATGAAATATTTTAGTCATATCCTTTTAATGGTAAATATTGTTTCTTAGGAGTAAAATATTGTAAACTGTGGATTCTAGGTATATTTTTATTTCCTTAAGCATTTGTAACTGATGGTTTTAACTGCAAATATAAACTCTAAAAAATGCAGTGATTTAAAGTACATTGTGTTTCTTTGCACTTTCTGAATATTTCCAGAGCTTTTTATCTAATGAAACTCCATAACACAGGTTTCTATCCTTTTGACATATCCCCATCATTTTGGGGGTACTTTCGTACATTCTGGCACAACAAAAGTTCCTGGCTCACCTTGTACTTTTCTGTTCTGATTTCTCTTGCATTCCATGGCTCTTTTGAATAGGGAATTCTATTTACAAATCAACATCTGGGCACTGGATATGTTCATTGCTGCTGAGGTGTTAATGCTTCTAGACTATTTCAGAAGACAGAGCTGGGGCTGGGAGGATATACCACCCAATCAAAAAATAAACAAAATATATTAAAAAATCATGCGTTCACCCTGATATATCCAATTCTAATCCAACTTCCTAGCCTTTCCCCATTCCATATTTGTATTTCACTTCTCCAGTGAGAAACTTGGCCTCCAGCATCACCAGTATATTTTCTCATTTCTTCAATGGTATAGTCCATAGAAAGTAATTTCAGAATTGCTACACACACAGTCCTTGTAGGAAGAATTCTAAGAAGGCACCCAAGATTCCCTGCCCCTCCCCTTGAGTGTGGATGTGACCAATGACTGTGATGAGATACTTCTGTGATGAGGTTGTATTGTCTGGCACAGTTGTCTTTAAGAAAGGAAGATTATCTTCAGTGCATCCTGCCTAATCAGATGAGCCCTTAAAAGGGATTGGGCTCTTCCTGGCAAAAAATAATTTTAAAATTCAAGGGATTTGACTCAAGGGGGATTCTCTGTTCAAGGATTTGAAGATGCAAGCAGAACCTGAGTGATAAAGTTGGGTGCATAGCTATAGCCAAGGAGATTTCCAAGCAAAATGTTGAAAGTACTGCCTGGTTTCTTCTTGCTACTTATAATAAAATATGAGAGAAAAAAGGTAAACTGAGAGAAGTCCTGTTAAAAAGGAATGAGTACTAGATGATTTAGTTAATTTTGAACCTATCCAGTTGGCAAAGAATGTTAAAATGAAGAAATTGCTTCTGAAAGTGTGGCATAGAGGAAATAGCCCAGGGTGTGGCTGTATAACCTTTTGCTAAAACCTCAGAAAGATCAAAAGGTCAGAATATTCAGTCACACTAAAGACTCTTTCAAGAAATGAAGCATGTGCCTCACAGATTTTCTCAAACAAACCAGGTGACCTCTAGGAAGCTTAAGGAGGTTATTTCTTAGCCATTTCAGCAAGGGCTATGGTTAAAGAAGGGATTTCTTTTTCCCCTATTCTTTTTTTTTTTTTAATTTTTATTGGAGTATAGTTGACTTACAATGTGTTAGTTTCAGGTGTACAGCAAAGTGAATCAGTTATACATATACATATATCCACCCTTTTTAAGATTCTTTTCCCATATAGGCCACTACAGAGTACTGAGTAGAGTTCCCTGTGTTATATAGTAGGTCCTTATTAGTTACCTATTTTATATATGGTAGTGTGTATATGTCAAGAAGAGATTGTTTTTGCAAAGATCTTGGGGCATGGCTTTGCCTAATTCAGATTCAACAAGAGAAAGGTTTTCATTTGCTGGCTTTGAAGGTGAAGGAATCCATGTGGCAAGGACACAGCCTCTAGATGCTGAGAGCAGCCCCCAGCTGGCAGATACAAATGAAATAGGCATCTTAGTCCTGCACCCACAGGAAGTTGGATTCTGCCAGCAACCTGAATGAAGTTGGAAACAAATGCTTCCCCGGAGCCTCCAGAAGGAAGCCCTACCGACATCCTGATTCTAGCCTATGAGACCCTGAGCAGAAAATTCAGACTTCTGGATTGTGACTGGACTTCTAACCCCCAAAACTGTTAGCTAATAAATTGGAGTTGTTTTAAACCCCTAAGTTGGTGGTAGTTTGTTACACAGCAATAGAAAACTAACACGGTTCTGCAAATACCAAACATACTAAGTAATTATGAAAGTCCCTGAGGAGGTGGTAGTAATAGAGATCAGACATAAGAGCAGGAATTAGCTTTGAGTGGGAGGAGGGAATTTATTTACACTGGGAATGGAGGGATAAGGATGGGCTCATGTGCAGGTACGTTTATAGGTGGTGAGCCTTACAGATAGGCAGTTGAAGGTATCACCATGTAGTCACAGGGTCATTTCCTAGTTTGGGGTTAGGAGGTGTTGGGACGAGGCCTTATGTAGGACAGTGAAGGCTTAGAATAGCTATTGATGGCGTGAGAGGAAAATTGCTGGAAGAATTGTGGGAGCATTAATGACCACCAAATCTAAATTTGTAGATAGTCATTCGGCATATTCGTATGATATCCCTGAGTCTATTCATGAGCCCGAGGTGTTTGAATGGAGTACAGTGATGATGCGGAGGGGGTTATTCCATAACAAAAGTTGTGCATTATAAGTACAGCAAAAGGACACTCAGGTTTACGCTGAGTGATTGGTTGAAATTTAGGATGTTGAAAAGAAAGTTCTTGATTTCAGAAAAGGAACCATCTGTGGACAGAGTTAGCCATAGTTGGGGCTGCTGAAATATCTTAGAAGAGGTCATTGGAGTTGAGTAGATCAAAGAAGAATGAATTGATCTCTTTGATATCTTCAAATGGATTTTAAAATTGCTCAGGAATTAGAAGGATTTGGACTTCAGAGTCCTTGATTCCTAGAAGTAAATGACTAAGAGTGTGATGGATTACAACAGGGGTCAGCAGGATATAGCCTGTGGTCCAAATCCAGCCTGCAACCTGTGTTTTGTAAATAAAAGTTTTACTGAAACACAGCCACGCCCATTCATTTACTGTTGTCCATGACTGCTTTTGTACTTACAGTGGTAGAATTTGGGTAGTTGCCTCAATGACCATGTGGCCCAGAAAGCCTAAAATAGTTACTATGTAGTCCATTAGAGAAGAAGTTTGCCACCTCCCAAAATCAGGCTATGAACGTTTTCTCCAGCAAAATATACAGACAGAAAATCTTGCTGGCAACTTCAGGAAGTTTGGTGATTCCTGAAAGCCCATGAATAGACTTTGGTTAAGAAGAACTTTTGGATTAAAGCTCAAGGTATATTCCCTGATGCATTTCATCTCTTCATAGGAGTTGCTTCTGTTGGTTAGCTCACCATGCCAAAGACATGGGTACTTTCATTTTTGTGGGTCACAGAGCCTCACTTCATTCAGTGACTACAAATGGTGCTGCGGCAAGGCAGCTATTTTACAGCTTTTGTCATGAGGCTGCCACAGGGGTATGGACTGACAAGTATTGATCAGCACACCTCTGTGTGTGTGTGTGTGTGTGTGCGCGTGCGTGTGTGTTAGAGGAAACCAATAGTCGTCATGGTTTGATAATGTCCTCTCTGTATGCAAAGTTTAGCATATTATGAGAAACAAATAGATGTTTCATTCTTTCTACTAGGCTTTTTCCAGTTAAGGCTATTAAATACAGGAGGGAAAAAAATTTTTTTTCCCCAGGGTTGCCTGCCTATGTTTAGATAAAGGAGAAAGAGAGAAAACCTAGCTTATTTGATGAAAAAGTGTTTTAGTCACTGACTCTTCTTTAATAGGTGTCACTTTAAAAAATTTTCCACTAATGTTAGCCTTGGTATTGAATCTGTTTAGTTCCATTTAAGAATCCTTAGTTGAACTTCATTTTTTGTTATGACTAATTTTCGTCACTGTTTTAACACAAGGGTACTTAACATTCCCATTGCCTTTGTCATACTCTTGTCTTTACAAACAAGAAACAACATTCATAGTCTTTTAGATTTCTTCAGTTTAGCTTACTATTTGTGTTCATATTTTGTGTATTCAGCAACTAAGGTGACCACATTTTATCATAGTGTTCTATGTAATAAGGATCATCTTCTTTTGGTCCTCTTAGAACTATCCTTTATATTTCAAGATGCTATTTCAACTCTAATCAACAAATATCAGTAGAAGACCTGTTTTCTGGAGGCTGCCTTCAAGACCTGTATGGGCTGGGTCAGTTTTGGGGTTGTTGTTATGTCAAAGCATAGGAAGTGGGATTCTAAGAACTGGACTGAGCAGCACCCATTGTGCTGAGAATGGGTGAATCCCTGAGTCTGGGAGTGGGAGAGGAAGATGGTAAACTAGGAACTGACTGGGAGGTAAGCAGGCTCCACATTAGATTAAGAGGCCAGCTGGAGATGTCAGTGGAGGTGGAGCTAAGCTAAGCAGAGCGGGAGAATGAAGGTGTGGAGTAGTGTGCAAGATCGAGGAAGCCAAAGCAGTTTAGGATCTAAGTCCTTGAAGGTAGGGCATATCTTGGGATTATTGGGGTGTTCCTTCTGTTACAAGTCATGAGCTGTTTTCCCAGAGGCAGATATTTAATGGGGTGAAACTAGATCAGGTACCTATTTACTGCTTGGTATTAGAAATTCTTTTTTTTTCTTAAATAAGCAAAGACTGGCAAATTTCTATTTTGGAAAGGGCTTAATGGGATCCCTGACAGTCCTATGATTTTACTCTATGAGCCAGGTTAATTACTATCTTTTAGCACCTTAGGTGCACAGAATTGAGAGGAACCTAACTCACTTATCTGTTCATGGCGCCCACCCACCATGCCATTCATATCTCGTGGTCAGTTCTCATAATACTGTAACTCTCAGCAGTGTTTGACACAGTTGATTATTCTCTCCTTCTTGAAACG
>NW_006772773.1:78257-85024 GCF_000442215.2 Lipotes vexillifer | reverse complement strand
CCGCTTTCCCTCTCACTGCACATCTGTTCCATTGGCAAAACATGTTTTACCTACAAAGCTCTATGAATAAAGCTGCTATTAACATTGACATGTAGATAATTTTGAAATTGGAAAGTGTGAATCCTTCAACTTTGTTCCTTCTTTTCATGATTATTTTTAAAAATTAATTTATTTATTTTTGGCTGCATTTGGTCTTCATTGCTGCGTGCAGGCTTTCTCTAGTTGCAGCAAGTGGGGGGCTACTCTTCATTGCGGTGCACGGGATTCTCACTGCAGTGGCTTCTCTGGTTGCAGAGCACGCGAGCTTCAGTAGTTGTGGCACGTGGGCTTAGTAGTTGTGGCTTGCGGGCTCTAGAGCACAGGCTCAGTAGTTGTGGCACATGGGCTTAGTTGCTTTGTGGCATGTGGGATCTTCCCGGACCAGGGCTCGAACCCGTGTCCCCTGCGTTGACAGGCGGATTCTTAACCACTGCGCCACCAGGAAGGTCCTCATGATTATTCTTAAATTAATATTTTTTGAAATAATAATAAGAATAAAATAATAATAAATATTCTTGAAATAATAAAATGATTCTTGAAATTTTTTGTTATTCTTTTATTTTCCATGTGAATTAGTTCTCTTAGTTTTCTTTCATCTTAGAATGTCTTTATTTCACCTTCACTCCTGAAGTACATTTTCTGTTCATTTAACTTGACAGTATTTTTCTCTCAGTACTTTAAAAGTGTTGTCCCACTGTCTTCTGGCTTTCATTAGTTTGTTTTTTGTTTTCAGTTCATTTTGTTTGGCATTCACTGGGGTTCTTAGATCTGTAAGTTTACATTTTTCACCACTTTGGGGAAATTTTTAGCCATTATTTCTTCAAAAATTTTTTGCACCTATCTCCTCTTTCTGAATCTTATATAACATGAATGCTAAATCTTTTGATATTGTCTAATATTATTGTCTCTGCTCATTTTTTCCCTGTTCTTTTTTCTTCCTATGCTTTAGATGGAATTATATCTATGACCTGTCTTCAAGTTCACTGACTCTGTCCTCTGATGTATCCATTCTACTATTGGGCCCCTCCAGTGAATTTTTAATTTCCATTATTGTATTTTTCAGTACAACTAATTTTTAAAAATTAGTCTGTTTTTCTTTGCTGAGCATGTCTATCTTTGCATTTGTTTCAAAAGTGTTTGCTTTCCCTTTTTGTATCATGATTGTAAACACTGATTTAAAGTAATTTTCTGAGAATTCTAACATTTGGGTCATCTTGTGGTTGGCATCTTTTGTCTTATTTCTTGAGAGCTGGTTAGATTTTCCTGGTTCTTTGTATGTTAAATTTTGGATTGTATCCTTGACACTTTGAATACTGTGTTACGAGATTCTGACTCCTGTCTAAAACTTCTGGAGAATGCCAGAGGATATTTTGCTTATGTGAATATGTGGTTCCTTTTAAGCTGACAGTCAGTCTGATTAGTTTTAGACTGTATGTCCTGATCTGACTTCTGTGAGCTGTTTTTACTTCCAGTATTGGTTTAATTTCCAAAGCCTTTATGCCTTTGTATGCTATTCTGGTTTGTCTCATGTGTGTGTTACCCAGGAGTCTGTGTGGAACCTTGATGGTAGTCTGCACCATCTTGAGATCTCAGTGCTTTTCTTCAGTTGATTCTGACAGGTTTTACATATATATGTACCTCAGGAGTGAGCTCAGGACTTTTTGTACAGATTTAGATGCTATTTTTCTCTAGCTTTCTTATTCCTTAAGCCCATAATTTTCCCTTTACCCTCTGCTTTCAGAAGTTTTCTGTTCTGGTGTTCTTGCTGGAAAACCAGAGACTTACTCTTTTTGTGCTATGTAGCAGTTCCTATAACTGGGTATGCCTCTGGGCAAAGCTGGAATGGGATGGGGAAATCAAGTTTTACCTAGCCCTCAGCAGCTGCTTCTATGAGTTGGTGGGAAAAGAGAGTGCTGCTAGTCTGTGTTGGCATTATCCCGATGTAAAGCATAGAGTATGAGAAGGTTTCTGTCCTACAAATGCTACTGTATGGTTGGAAGGCTTAGGCTTACTTTGTTGCTAATGTTGGCCTAGTAGAGGGCGTGGAACATCAGAAGTGTTCTACCCCGTTGAGGTTGCTGTCCTTGCTGCTTTTGGGTCAGGGGAGGAGACGCCTTGCCTCTTTGGTGCTGGCCTTTCCCTGGTGTAAGGTCAGGACAGCCAACAGATATCCTCCCCGAAGGGCTTCTCCTGTCACAAGGGAGAGGGCAGGTACTGTTTTGTTGCTGGCAGTCATCTGCTGTAATCACCTCACAAGGCCACTGCAGCTGGTTGGGAGGATGAGAAGGGCCACCTCAGAGCCACTGCTTGCCTGGTGTGAAAAGGAGGCAGTCAGTAGTTCTTTGGCCTGTAAAGGCTACTTCCATTTCTGGTACCAGCACTGAGGGGAGACTGGCAGCTTTGTTCCTTGTGCTTGCCTGGCATAGGGTAGGTCAGGTCACAAGAGCTTTGTCTTCCAGGTCCTTCACTACTCTCCCTACCCACCACCCCTACCCTCTGGAGATTGCAGCCTTTTCTTGGAACCCCGTCCATCTGCTCTTGCTCTCAGTTGTCAATGTGGGCTGCCCCAGAGCCTATGTTGGGAAGTGAGAAGGCAGAAAACATCACCCCAGGAAACTCATCACCTCACTGCTCCTTGGGACCTGGGTTCTGTATCCTTTTTGCTTGATCTTATCTACTATTCAGTGTCTTCTGGCAGTAACTTTTAAAATTTTGTTCAGAACTTATTGTAATCAGATGGAGTGATAGGATGGAATGTGTATATTCCATCTGGAGTGAAACTGGAACCTCCTGCAAAATATATTTTAATTTACTGCAGTTCCCTGATAAAAATTATGAGCGAGGATTTCAGTACCTGTTCTTGCAGCAGAAGCTTACTCTACTTGATTTATGTGTAATGAGAATGCTGGAAGGGGTGAATGACACTTGATGTGAAGTGCAGGAACAATGCCCCCAAACCACGCTACAGACCTGGTTTGCTGATAAAATCGTGAGGGTCACTGCCAGACATTGAATGTCACAGCTTGTACCACTGATACTGAAGAGCAGGGAACTCTGTCTTGCAGGAGATGCAGTACTGCTGTCCTGAAGGAGAGTCCTCAGGTCTGAATGTTGTGTCTCCCCCAAGTTCATATGTTGAAATCCTAACCCCAACTTGATGTTACTAGGAGGTGGTGCCTTTAGGTGGTGATTAGGTCATGAAGGCAGGACTCTCATGAATGGGTTTAGTGCCCTTATGAAAGTGGACAGAGAAATTTCTCTTTCCCCTTCACCATGTGAGGTTATAGCAGAAAGACCGCATCTGTGAATTAGGAAGCTCAGACACTAAAACTGCCTTTATCTTGAACTTCCCAGCCTCCAGCACTATGAGAAATAAATGTTTGTTGTTTATAAGCCACTCAGTTTATGGTATTTTTGTTGTAGCAGCCTGAATGGACTGAGATAGAAAGAGGGTATCCTCATTGTCTTTGAGTCACAGCTCAAAATGAATGTTGTGGCTGGAGCTCAATTGTATTTCCTGTGTCGTATCTGTAGGGGAGGCTGGCAAAGTTGGCATCTGACTTTTTGCTTCTCTATGAGTGGTAGCCTCTGTCTTCTACGAAGAGTCATTTTGGGGGCGAATTCCCTAAACACAGAGTGAGGTTCATGTTCTCCATGGCCAGAAAGAATGACATGTATTTATACAGTCACCCCATTCACACAGCTGCTCAGATCACAGGCATTGGCTTCATCTGTTATTACAGCCCAGATCCAATTCTTTAGGGAATCCTATTGTCTCTGTCTTTGAAATGTATCCCAAATCTTCTCACTTCTGAACACTTTCTTGTTGTTCCCTAGTCCAGGCCACTGTCAATTTTCACATGAACCACATCAATATCTTCCCAGTTGACCCTCTTAATTCCCCTTTTGTTTTTGCAGCAGACTTTTCTTCACAGAGCAGCCAGAATATATTTTTTAAAGTATTTATTTTCATGTAATTTCAAATTTACAGAAAAGTTGTAAAATCAGTACACAGCTTCTTTATACCCCTTTTTCAGATTTACCAATTGCTAACATTTCACCCCATTTCTTTATCTCCCCCTCATCTCTTCCTCCCTTCCTCCCTCGACTAATATACACTCTCCCTCCTTTCCTCCCACCTCACTTATACATCCCCCCAGACACTCACATGCATATGTATATGCACATACATAAAAATTACGTATGTGTGTTTAATTTCCCCCAACTTTTGAAAACAAGTTGCAAACATCATGCTCCTTTGCTCTTAAATTCTTTAGTGTGGTGTTCCTAATAACATTACATTTTTTTATATAACCATGAATTTAATGTTGATAGAATACTATTTAATTCATAGTCGATAGTTTCATCAGTTATCTTAATGATCTTGTGCCTAATTATTTTCTCACCAGTTCAATCATCATGCCTTTTTGTCTCCTTTAATTCGGAATAGTTCCTCTGCCGCCCCCCCCCCCTTTTTCACTTTGATATTTTTGAAGACTGTAAGCCAGTTGTTTTGTAAAATGTAGAATTTGATTTTGCCTGTTTTTTCTCATAATTAGAGTCAGGGTATGCATTTCTAGAAAGATTGACCCACAAATGATATTGTACCCTCCTTACTTCCTCATATCAGAAAGTACATGATGTCAGTTGCATCCCAGTATTGATGATGTAAACTTGGATCACTTGTTAAGATGGAGCCTACCAGATTTCTTCTTCACTATAAAGTTACGATTATCTCTTTGTCATTATTAAGCCATTTGCGGGGAGATTTTGAGACCATGCAATTACCCTGTGTGTTATCAGACTTTCCTCCATTAGTTTTAGCATCCATTGATGGTTCTTGTCTGAATCAGGTATTACTGTCATGACTGCAAACTGATGATTTTTCTAACTCTATAATTTATCTTATATTTATTAGTATTCTGTAAGGAAGAGCTTTCTCTTATTTACTTCTTTATTATATTAATATGCATTCAAGGGTTCTTATTTTAGATAATGGTTTATAATCCATTACTTTATTTATTTTGATGCCCTAATTGTCCCAGGTTTAGCTGGTGGAAACCTCTCCAACCTGCATTTTATCTTTTTTAGCATATCCCTGTCATTTTTGCAACACTTTCTTATTTTTTTAGCATAACCAAATATTCTGTGTTCATCTTGTACTTTTCCTACCTCAGCCCCCAAAACAATAATTTCTCCACGGAACCCTGGTTCCTTTAGTGGAGAATAATATTTAGAAACCAGGGTATCTGTGCTATTTTTGCGGAGGTGTCATTGTTTCTAGACATTTGCAGCATATAAAGCTAGAGAATAATTTACAAATGTACATTTACTCTTAAATTTACATCTACCTATTAAAAACCATGAGTTCACATTGATATCCCCAGTTTCAGTCAAACACCACAAAGTTTGTTCTAGTCTTCCCCTTTTCCACTTTAGTAACTCCCTTCTCCAACAGTGAGAAACTCGACTCCCATTATCTTCAACATATTTCCTCAAATATTGCTTAAATCTTCATTGTATTGAAAGCAGTTCCCGAATTGTTAACGCATACCATTGCAAAAAAAGACGCAGACGTATTAACTGGAATGCAGTATTTATTTACCGTTCTTTTGGTCTTTAGACTGGGAGTATATATTAGTAGTTTCCTAGGACTACTGTAACAGATGACCACACACCTCGTAGTTTAAAACAACGGAAATTTTTTATCCACAATTTTGGAGGCCAGAAGTCTGAAATCAAGGTATTGGCATGGCCACGCTCCCCCCAACGGCTCTGGAGGAATTGTTCCTCGCCTCTTCTAGCCTTTGGTGACTCTAGCCATCCTTGTGGCTGTGAAACTCCAGTCTCTGCTTCCATCTTCACAGAGCCTTTCCTCTTTGTGTCTTCTCCTCTTCTGTCTCTTATAAGGATACTTGAGGATACTTGTTATCAAATTTAGGGCTGATCCAGATAATTCAGAGTGTCCTTATCCTGAGATTCTTAATTATATCTGAAAATATTCTTTTTCCAAATAAGGTCCATTCACAGGTTCCAGTGATTAGGACGTGGACATATCTTTTGGGGGGGGGCCATCGTTCAACCCACTACAGGGTGTATATTTACTTGGGTTATTACCTGCTGTTTAATCTTTCAGTGTATTTGTTATTCATTTGAAATACAGTAGGGTTCATTTGTTTCAGTTTATATTGTTTTAGGGTTTTTCCCATCCTTATTCGTTTATTTATGAATATGTAAAACATTAACACAGGGTCAAGAATCAAATAAGAAGTTAACAGATATAGCACTACGAATTACGGTGACTATTATCAAGGAAATGGACAGGTACTCTGGTAGAGAAGAACGGAATGGGCCATATTCACTTAGATAGAGGGCCAGGCAATACTCATTTGAATAAGTGGCATGTAAGCTGAGATTGACAGAGTGAGAAGAAGCCAGTCACCTAAAAGTGGAAAAAGAGCTTTCCAGCAGATGGAAAAGCACATGTAAAGGCCCCGATGTGGGGAAAGAGTCACATGTACGGGAGGAAATGAAAGAAGACCAGGGAGGTGTGTGCATTCTGGGCAAGAAGGAGCACAAAGTTAGGGAGGTTGTAAAGAAAGCAGGGGCTGGAAGATGTAAGCTTTTGTACACTGTGGAAAGACGTTGGAAAGCCAGTGGAGGATAAAAAGCAGTGGCATTTTTAGAAGTATATATATATATATATATATATATATATATATATATAT
>NW_006772773.1:68744-78247 GCF_000442215.2 Lipotes vexillifer | reverse complement strand
TTGCAGTATGTGGGCCTCTCACTGTTGTGGCCTTTCCCGTTGCGGACCACAGGCTCCGGATGCGCAGGCTCAGCAGCCATGGCTCACAGGCCCAGCCGCTCCACGGCATGTGGGATCTTCCTGGACCAGGGCAAAAACCCGTGTCGCACTGCACCACCAGGGAAGCCCTAGAAGTATATTTTTAAAGGACGATATTGATTGATTTTTTTTTGGGGGGGGGTTACCTTAAACTTTATTTTTTTTACTTTTGTATTTTATTATTTTTTTTATACAGCAGGTTCTTATTAGTTATCTATTTTATACATATTAGTGTATATATGTCAGTCCCAATCTCCCAGTTCATCCCTGCCCCCCGCCACACATTCCCCCCTTGGTGTCCCTATGTTTGTCCTCTAAATTTGTGTCTCTATTGTACTGATTGCTTTGTGGAGCACATTACACAAGAGTAAAAGTAGAGAGACTAGTCACAGGCCTGTCGCAGTACATAATAACTGATGTAAAGACACGAGATAATGTTGGTTCATATAAGAGTTATAGTAGTGAAAAAGGAGAAAAGTGGATAGATTTGAGATGTGTTTTGGGTTGAACTGACAGGACTAGCTAGTGGATTGAATCTGGGTGGGTAGAGAGAAGAGAGTTTAGGGGTTATTGGAGTCTTTAAGGATTACTTCCACGTTTGTAGCTTTAGCAACTAGGAAAGAAGTTTATTGCAAAGGAAATGGGCAGTAAGAATCAAGATTTCCCTGTTGGGCCTATTATGTTTGAAATGCTTATGACATGCAAATGGAAATGTCAATCAAGTTGATACTTGAATATACAAGTCTTGAGGTCTGGAGAGGAAAGTGGAATCTCAAACTTCCTATCTAGTCCCTCCAGGCAGTACTTCAGTCCATTCTTTCCTACTGCAGGAAGAGATTCCAGATCTCTGGTCCCTATTTGTACCTTTTTAACATGAACAGAATGTCAGGAGTTGGCCAGATACTATTTGAGGCATTGTGAGCAGCTGGGACTAGAGATGGGTCTCCAGGCCCATGTGTGGGTACTCCCGTTCCAATTCTGTCTTTCCAGAGAGCTACAGTTATTTTACTTCTAAGTCATTTAAATATGCACATTTTACTACTTTTAGTTTAGCTTTATTCTGGACCCTTTCAGAATAAGTGGCCTTGCCATTATTATACTAAAAAATATTAGGTTCTTTTCTGGCCCATCTGAACCTGACTTACAGTATGAGACTACTATATCTTACTTTGCTACCTAGGAGGGAATTGTGTGTGTGTGTATGTGTGTGTTTATGTTTGAAATATATACTCTGTGATTGATTTGGTATGTATGTCAGTTTTTATACCAACATCACAGTGTTTTAACTGCAGTGTTTTTGCGGAGCCAGAGGAATCAGGCTCCCTGACTTAAGACTATACTACAAAGCTACAGTAATCAAGACAGTATGCTACCGGCACAAAAACAGAAATATAGATCCATGAAACAGGATGGAAAGCCCAGAGATAAACCCACACACATATGGTCACTTTATCTTTGACAAAGGAGACAAGAAAATACAAAGGAGAAAATTCAGCCTCTTCAATAAGTGGTGCTGGGAAGACGGGACAGCTACATGTATAAGAATGAAATTAGAATGCTTCCAAACACCATACACAGAAGTAAACTCAAAATGGATTAAAAACCTAAATGTAAGGCCAGACATTATCAAACTCTTACAGGAAAACAGGCAAAACACTCTATGACATAAATCACAGCAAGATCCTTTTTGACCCACCTCCTAGAGTAATGGAAACAAAAACAAAAATAAACAAATGTGACCTAATGAAACTTAAAAGCTTTTGCACAGGGCTTCCCTGGTGGCGCAGTGGTTGCGAGTCCGCCTGCCGATGCAGGGGACACGGGTTCGTGCCCCAGTCTGGGAAGATCCCGCGTGCTGCGGAGCGGCTGGTCCGTGAGCCATGGCCGCTGAGCCTGTGCATCCAGAGCCTGTGCTCCGCAACGGAAGATGCCACAATGGTGAGAGGCCCGCGTACTGCAAAAAAAAAAAGCTTTTGCACAGCAAAGTTTCGAAACCATAGACAAGACGAAAAGACAACCCTTCGAATGGGAGAAAGTATTTGCAAATGAAGCAACTGGCAAAGGATTCATCTCCAAAATATACAAGTAGCTTATGCAGCTCCAAAAACACCCAAACAACCCAATCCTAAAATGGGCGGAAGACAGCAATTCCACTACTGGGTATATACCCTGAGAAAACCATAACTCAAAAAGAGTCATGTACCACAATGTTCATTGCAGCTCTATTTACAATAGCCAGGACATGGAAGCAACCTAAGTGTCCATCGACAGATGAATGGATAAAGAAGATGTGACACATATATACAATGGAATATTACTCAGCCATAAAAAGAAACGAAATTGAGTTATTTGTAGTGAGGTGGATGGACGTAGAGTCTGATATACAGAGTGAAGTAAGTCAGAAAGAGAAAAAGAAATACTGTATGCTAACACATATATATGGAATCTAAAAAAAAAAAAGTAGTTCTGAAGAACTTAGGGGCAGGACGGGAATAAAGACGCAGACCTACTAGAGAATGGACTTGAGGACACGGGGAGGGCGAAGGGTAAGCTGGGATGAAGTGAGAGAGTGGCATGGACTTAACATATACTACCAAATGTAAAATAGATAGCTAGTGGGAAGCAGCTGCATAGCACAGGGAGATCTGCTCAGTGCTTTGTGACCACCTAAAGGGGTGGGATAGGGAGGGTGGGAGGGAGGGGGACGTAAGAGGGAAGAGATATGGGGATATATGTATATGTATAGCTGATTCACTTTGTTATAAAGCAGAAACTAACACACAATTGTAAAGCAATTACACTCCAATAAAGATGTTAAAAAAATAATAATAAATTAAAAAAAAAAAAGGGCAGAAGACCTAAATAGACATTTCTCCAAAGAAGACATACAGGTTGCCAACAAACACATGAAAGGATGCTCAGCATCACTAATCATTAGAAAAATGCAAATCAAAACCACAAGGGGGTATCACCTCACACTGGTCAGAATGGCCATCATCAAAAAATCTAGAAACAGTAAATGCTGGAGAGGGTGTGGAGAAAAGGGAACCCTCTTGCACTGTTGGTAAGAATGTAAATTGGTGCAACCACTATGGAGAACAGTATGGAGGTTCCTTAAAAACCAAAAATAGAACTACTGTATGACCCAGCAATCCCACTACTGGGCATATACCCTGAGAAAACTATAATTCAGAAAGATGCATGCCACAATGTTCATTGAAGCACTATTTACAATAGCCAGGACATGGAAGCAACCTAAATGTCCATCGACAGATGAATGAATAAAGAAGAGGTGGCACATGTATACAATGGAATATTACTCAGCCATAAAAAGGAACAAAATTGAGTTATTTGTAATGAGGTGGATGGACATAGAAACTGGCATACAGAATGAAGTAAGTCAGAAAGAGAAAAACAAATACTGTATGCTAATGCACATATATGGAATCTAAAAAACTGGTACTGATGAACCTTCTGGCAGGGCAGGAATAAAGATGCAGATGTAGAGAACAGACTTGAGGACACGGTGGGGGAAGGGGAAGCTGGGATGAAGTGAGAGAGTGGCATGGACGTATATACACTAGCAAATGTAAAATAGATAGCTAGTGGGAAGCAGCTGCACAGCACAGGGAGATCAGCTCAGTGCTTTGTGACCACCTAGAGGGGTGGGATAGGGAGGGTGGGAGGGAGGCTCAAGAGGGAGGGGATATGGGGATATATGTATACATATAGCTGATTCACTTTGTTGTACAGCAGAAACTAACACAACATTGTAAAGCAATTATACTCCAGTAAAGCTAAAAATAAGTAAATAAAATAATTGCAGTGTTTTTTTATTATGCTCCATCCTGAGTAGGGCTAATCTTCCTGAATCATTTTAAAGATGTTATTTTCTCACATATTTATTCTTACAGATGTATTGTAGAATTAAGATTCTTGACACATTTTAAAGAACGGATTTTATTTTTCCCCCATCCTCTTGCTTTTGCCTTGGTTACCCTAAGTACTTTCTATTCTCCTTAATTCTTTTCCACTGATTTTTTTTCGCCATTGTCTTATTGTGGTTTTTCTTTTTACTTCGTTCCTAAAGAGAGGCTGTCATTTCCCCCTCTCTTTCTTTTTAAGCACCTGTTATATGTAAGCACTGTACTAATTCCTGGGCAGGAGGGGTTACACGGTGAATTAAAATTAAAATAAACAAAGTGAAATAAACAAAGCATATTATGAACTAAAACTGAAATAAAATAATATCAGTTTGTAATTAAAATAGTGTGCCTTGGGGAGGACTAAAAAGTTTTACTTTTAAGCATACTATGTCAGCTTTTGGTCAGTTTGTTTATTTTTACATTTTTAAAAGAATTTTTCCTTTTTTTGTTTAAGGGTCATACAGCAATGCTTCATACTGGCTCATGGCATCCCAAAATAAAGGGAGAATTTATGACTTGCTCAAATGATGCGTGAGTATTGTTGATAATTCATCTAATACATTCATATATTTCAGTATTTTCTTTAACCTTTATATTGTAGCAATCTTGCCAGTAAAGTAAGAGATAGAATATTAGTAATCCTGATGTTTATATAGTCTTGTTCTCAACTTTACCTTGAATTTAGCTGGCAGTATAAGGTTTGCTTAAATAAATATGGAAGCTAAAGAAATGAGAGTTGGAAGAAATTCAAGTAGAGTTTATTAGGGAGCACAATGGATCAGATTGATGCTGTTAAGTGGACTCAAATGACTTTAAACTTTGTTACTTTTTATAGTAAAGGCTGATTTCCATCTGAATCTAATAGCTTATATAAATTTGTTTTTTAAATGGTGGTTTTTTGGAAGTAACAACTGAAAAAATTGATTTAATGTTTATTCAGATTCTTTTTTCAAAAAATTAATTAATTAATTTGGCTGTGTTGGGTCTTTGTTGTTGCGTGCAGGTTTTCTCTAGTTGCGGCGAGCGGGGGCTATTCTTCATTGCAGTGTGCGGACTTCTCAATGCGGTGGCTTCTCTTGTCGCGGAGCATGGGCTCTAGGCACATGGGCTTCAGTAGTTGTGGCAGGCGGGCTCAGTAGTTGTGGCTCATGGGCTCTATAGAGTGCAGGCTCAGTAGTTGTAGTGCACGGGCTTTGTTGCTCTGTGGCATGTAGGATCTTCCCCGGGCCAGAGCTCAAACCTGTGTCCCCTGCATTGGCAGGCGGATTCTTAACCACTGCCCACCAGGGAAGTCCCTATTCAGATTCTTTTGCATTATATTTGTTGGCTTAGGATTCAAGAGTATTACAGAGAATATTTGAGTAGCTTTTTCCTGAGTTGTTATATTGTATGATTCATTTTTAGTATTAAGAGTAATAAGTTATTTGTAATATTACAGAGAAACTTACAATGAAAAATCTTATAAATGAAAATACACAGATGGTATTACTTAGATGAAACACATATTTTATTTATTTATTTTTAATAGATCTTTATTGGAGTATAATTGTTTCACAATACCATGTTAGTTTCTGTTGCACAACAAAGCGAATCAGCCATATGCATACACATGTCCCCATATCCCTTACCCCTTGATCTTCCCTCCCATCCTCCCTATCCCACTCCTCTAGGTCATTGCAGAGCACTGAACTGATCTCCCTGTGCTATGCTGCTGCTTCTCAACAGCCAGCTATTTCACATTTGGTAGTGTATATATGTCGATGCTACTCTCACTTCGCCCCAGCTTCGTCCCCCCATTCCATGTCATCAAGTCCATTCTCTATGTATACCTCTTTATTCCTGCCCTGGAACTAGGTTCATCAGTACCATTTTTTTTTCCCCCAGATTCCATATATATGCGTTAGCATACAGTATTTGTTTTTCTCTTTCTGACTTACTTAACTCTTTATGACAGACTGAAAGTCCATCCACCTCACTACAGATAACTCAATTTCATTTCCTTTTATGGCTGAGTAATATTCCCTTGTATATATGTGCCACATATTCTTCATCCATTCATCTGTCGATGGACACTTAGGTTGCTTCCATGTCCTGGCTATTGTGAAAAGAGCTGCAGTGAAATTGTGGTACATTACTCTTTGAATTATGGTTTTCTCAGGGTATATGCCCAGTAGTAGGATTGCTGGGTCGTATGGTAGTTCTATTTTTGTTTTTTTAAGGAACCTCTATACTGTTCTCCATAGTGGCTGTATCCATTTACATTCCCACCAACAGTGCAAGAGGATTCCCTTTTCTCCACACCCTCTCCAGCATTTATTGTTTGTAGATTTTTTTGAGGATGGCCATTCTGACTGGTGTGAGGTGAAACCTCATTGTGGTTTTGACTTGCATTTCTCTAATGATTAGTGATGTTGAGCATCCTTTCATGTGTTTGTTGGCAACCTGTATGTCTTCTTTGGAGAAATGTCTATTTAGGTCTTCTGCCCATTTTTGGATTGGGTTGTTTGTTTTTTTGAAATTGAGTGGTATGAGCTGCTTGTATATTTTGGAGATTAATCCTTTGTCAGTTGCTTCATTTGCAAATACTTTCTCCCGTTCTGAGGGTTGTCTTTTCATCTTGTTTATGTTTTCGTTTGCTGTGCAAAAGCTTTTAAGTTTCATTAGGTCACATTTGTTTATTTTTGTTTTTATTTCCATTTCTCTAGGAGGTGCGTCAAAAAGGATCTTGCTGTGATTTATGTCATAGAGTGTTCTGCCTATGTTTTCCTCTAAGAGTTTGATAGTGTCTGGACTTACATTTAGGTCTTTAATCCATTTTGAGTTCATTTTTGTGTGTGGTGTTAGGAAGCATTCTAATTTCATTCTTTTACATGTAGCTGTCCAATTTGCCCAGCACCACTTATTGAAGAGGCTGTCTTTTCTCCATTGTATTCTCTTGCCTCCTTTATCAAAGATAAGGTGACCATATGTGTGTGGGTTTATCTCTGTGCTTTCTATCTTGTTCCATTGATCTATATTTCTGTTTTTGTGCCAGTACCATTACTATCTTGATTACTGTAGCTTTGTAGTATAGTCTGAAGTCAGGAAGCATGAGTCCTCCAGCTCCGTTTTTCTTTCTCAAGATTGCTTTGGCTATTCGGGATCTTTTGTGGTTCCATACAAATTGTGAAATTTTTTGTTCTGGTTCTGTGAAAAATGCCATTGGTAGTTTGATAGGGATTGCATTGAATCTGTACACTGCTTTGGGTAGTAGAGTCATTTTCACAATGTTGATTCTTCCAATCCAAGAACATGGTGTATCTCTCCATCTTTTGTATCATCTTCAATTTCTTTCATCAGTGTCGTATAGTTTTCTTCATACAGGTCTTTTGTCTCCTTAGTTCGGTTTATTCCTAGATATTTTATTCTTTTTGTTGCAGTGGTAAATGGGAGTGTTTTCTTAATTTCACTTTCAGATTTTTCATCATAAGTGTATAGGATGCTACAGATTTCTGTGCATTAATTTTGTATCCTGCTACTTTACCAAATTTATTGATTAGCTCTAGTAGTTTTCTGGTAACATCTTTAGGATTCTCTATGTATAGTATCATGTCATCTGCAAACAGTGACAGTTTTACTTCTTCTTTTCCGATTTGGTTTCCTTTTATTTCTTTTTCTTCTCTGATTGCTGTGGCTAAAACTTCCAAAACTATGTTGAATAATAGTGGTGAGAGTGGGCAAATTTGTCTTGTTCCTGATCCTAGTGGAAACGGTTTCTGTTTTTCACCATGGAGAACGGTGTTGGCTGTGGGTTTGTCATATATGGACTTTATTTTGTTGAAGTAAGTTTCCTCTATGCCTACTTTCTGGAGAATTTTTATCATAAATGGGTGTTGAATTTTGTCAAATGCTTTTTCTGCATCTGTGAGATTACTGTATGTTTTTTTCCTTCAATTTGTTAATATGGTATATCACATTGATTGATTTGCCTATATTGAAGAATCCTTGCCTTCCTGGGATAAACCCCACTTGATCATGGTGTATGATCCTTTTAATGTGCTGTTGGATTCTGTTTGCTGGTATTTTGTTGAGGATTTTTGCATCTGTGTTCATCAGTGATATTGGCCTGTAGTTTTCTTTTTTTGTGACGTCTTTGTCTGGTTTGGGTATCAGGGTGATGGTGGCCTCGTTGAATGAGTTTGGGAGTGTTCCTCCCTCTGCTGTCGTTTGGAAGAGTTTGAGAAGGCTAGATGTTAGCTCTTCTGTAAGTGTTTGATAGAATTCGCCTGGGAAGCCATCTGGTCCTGGTCTTTTCTTTGTTGGAAGATTTTTAATCACAGTTTTAATTTCAGTGCTTGTGATTGGTCAGTTTATATTTTCTATTTCTTCCTGGTTCAGTCTCGGAAGGTTGTGCTTTTCTAAGAATTTGTCCACTTCTTCCAGGTTGTGCATTTTATTGGCATATAGTTGCTTGTAGTAATTTCTCAGGATGCTTTGTATTTCTGCAGTGTCAGTTGTTACTTCTCCTTTTTTTATTTCTAGTTCTGTTGATTTGAGTCTTCTCCCTTTGTTTCTTGATGTGTCTGGCTAATGGTTTATCTATTTTGTTTATCTTCTCAAAGTACCAACTTTTAGTTTTACTGATCTTTGCTATTCTTTCCTTCATTTCTTTTTCATTTATTTCTGTTCTGATCTTTATGATTTCTTTCTTTCTGCTGACTACGGGTTTTTTTTTTATTGTTGTTCTTCTCTCTCTAATTGCTTTAGGTGTAAGGTTAGGTTGTTTATTTGAGATGTTTCTTGTTTCTTGAGATAGGATTGTATTGCTATAACCTTCCCTCTTAGAACTGCATCCCATAGGTTTAGGGTCATCGTGTTTTCATTGTTATTTGTTTCTAGGTATCTTTTGATTTCCTTTTTGATTTCTTCTGTGATGTCTTGGTTATTTAGTAGCATATTGTTTAACCTCCATGTGTGTGTATTTTTTACAGTTTTTTTCCTTTAATTGATATCTAGTCTCATAGAATTGTAGTCAGAAAAGTTACTTGATACCATTTCAGTTTCCTTAAATGTACCAAGGCTTGATTTGTGACCCAAGATACGATCTGTCCTGGGGAACATTGGTACAATTTGTGTCAGAGAATTCTTTGCCTGTGTTTTGTTCTAGGAGTTTTATCATGTCTTGCTTATATTTAAGTTTTTAAGCCATTTTGAGTTTATTTTTGTGTATGGTGTAAGGGAATGTTCTAACTTTATTGATTTACATGCAGCTGTCCAGCTTTCTCAGTACCACTTGCTGAAGAGACTGTGTTTTCTTCATTGTATGTTCTTGCCTCCTTTGCAAAGATTAGTTGACCTTAGGTGTGTAGATTTATTTCTTGGCTCTCTAATCTGTTCCATTGATCTATATGTCTGTTTTTGTGCCAATACCATGATGTAGCTTTATAGTATTGTCTGAAGTCTGGGAGGGTTATGCCTCCAGGTTTGTTCTTTTTCCTCAGTATTGCTTTGTATTCCTGC
>NW_006772773.1:37937-68583 GCF_000442215.2 Lipotes vexillifer | reverse complement strand
TCCTGCTGTTTTAAGCCGTTAAATTTTAAAAATGTTTTGTTATGCACCAGTTGTTAACTGACACAGATGATATTATTGCTTCATGTTATGTGGAATCATGGTTATATAGAAGAATGTGTTTGTTCTTAGAAGATACCAGCTAGTGAATTTAGGTGTGAAGTATCATGACACATGCAACCTACTTTTAAATGGTATAACAAAAATAAAAAGTGCATTTGTGTATATTTTTGTGCGTGTGTGTATGAATATATGTATGGAAAGAGAGAGACTGAGAATATAGATGTGATGAAATGAATGTTAGTGTATATGGTGTTTTTTGGAAAAGGTATATGGGTGTTTATTGTACTATTGTTTTAACTTTTTTGTAGCTTTGAACCTTTTCCAAATAAAAAGTTGGGAGGATCTTCTTAATATTGGCTTATATGGAAGTCATCCATTCCACCCCCAATCTAAAAGTTGAATATAAGATGGGTAAAAAGCGTAGTGGGGATTATAGTTCATTGTACTCCACTTAAGTTTTTTCTCGGACATTTTTTCAGTGTATTTTAATTTTCTGTATATCAGTGCTGATTAAACTGTGAGAACCTAGTGATTAGGGATTGTAGCAGGATTTCCTAAGCTTGTTCCTAGTAATGTTAGTACCTGTAGGGTGTCCATGGAGAAAGGGTTCCTTTTTCTTTCCCTTGGAGAGTTATAGTGCCAAGGACTAGAGATCCTGAGAAATATATTAACGAAAGAAAACAGCATTTTCTGGGCTTCCCTGGTGGCGCAATGGTTAAGAATCTGCCTGCCAATGCAAGAGACACGGGTTCGAGCCCTGGCCCGTGGAGGTCCCACATGCCATGGAGCAGCTAAGCCCGTGTACCACAACTACTGAGCCTGAGCTCTAGAGTTCACAAGCCACAGCTACTAAAGCCTACTTGCCTAGAGCCTGTGCTCTGCAACATGAGAAGCCACCGCAATGAGCAGCCCGGGCACCACAACGAAGAGTAGCCCCCGCTCACCACAACTAGCAAAAGCCCACATGCAACAATGAAGACCCCACACAGCCAAAAATAAATAAATAAATTTATTTTAAAAAAAAACAAAAGAACTAAAAAAGCTGTAAAATTAGCCTACACATGTGAAGACTTTCTGAGACACGTTATACCATGGTGTAGTAATATATAAATTATGAAAATGTTAAATTATATTCAAAACACCTAGAAATAAAAGGAAGCTAATATATTTTTTAAGTTTCTCCCAAAAATATTTCAATAGAAAAAATAACCTTTGGGGTATAGAAAAGTTTAATTTTCTGACATCCATTTATGTAAATCATCATTCCTTGGAGAATTTTATAATTATATTTACATATGTTATTGATTTTTCAAGTCAAGTCAAATATGCCTAGCAGCCTTCCAGCAAAAGCCTGTAAGACTCAGTGGTAAATTGGCTGCTCAAGGTCATGATGAGTGGTGGAGTACCCAGGTTCCTCTTGGTCTGGAAAGTGCATGCTCTTTCTATTATGCCATGCCAGAATTCGCCAAGAATTTTAATTGGTATTGTGCATCTTTATAAGCTGCAACAAAATAAAAAAAGATTTATAATTTACTGAATCCCACCATGAAAAGCATTTACTGGTGGCAACCTTCATTTCCCAAAGTATATTCCTGGGAGCACTAGGCACAGAGTGTAAATGATGTTGTTGGCTGTAGGAGAGAGAGGGAATTGTATCACTATGGCTGGAAAATGCTGTTTTCTTTTTTTTAAATATATAAATTTATTTATTTATTTATTTTTGGCTGTGTTGGGTCTTCGTTGCTGCGCGTGGGCTTTCTGTAGTTGTGGTGAGCAGGGGCTACTCTTTGTTGCAGTATGCAGGCTTCTCATTGTCGTGGCTTCTCTTGTTACGGAGCACGGGCTCTAGGCGCACAGGCTTCAGTAGTTGTGGCACACGGGCTTTGTTGTTCCGCAGCATGTGGGATCTTCCTGGACCAGGGCTCGAATCCGTGTCCCCTTCATTGGCAGGCGGGTTCTTAACCGCTGTGCCACCAGGGAAGTTTTATTTTTTAAATAACATTAATTTTTGCCATCTCTGGCAGCTAGGAGACTTTTTCTTGCTTACTTTCTGATTCTGGGCAGAGTTATACTGTCCATGCTGCCACATAAGTAATGGTTCTTTTTGGGTGATCCCATTATAGAAACAGAAACTGTCTGTTTTCAGATTTTAACTAAAGTTATTGTCGTGATCATTTTGCAGTAGGTACAGATATTGAATCATTGTGTTGTACACTTGAAACTAATATAATGTTATATGTCAGTTATACCTCAATTAAAAAAGAAAATATACTGTTTAGATCTTGTTTTTACACTCTCTGACATTGCTTTTATCTAACTTATTTCTTTGATCCTTTTATCTAATTCTAATTATTCTAATTATACCAGCATTGTAAAATTAATAGCTTTTATTTTATTTTCACTGTATGGGTGATTAAAAATATGTCTATATTATTTTAAAGCATTTGTTATAGAACTTTTACATGAAACAATAACTTCTTTGAACGATTAATGGGATTTAGGGTTTAGCTGTCAGTAGAACCTAAATGCCGAAAATGTGCCTATTCAAACTTTCTGATTGTGGTGAAATATGCTTATAATAAAAGACATAATTTACTCAGACACTTTTTAAAGCTCTTTTTCTTCATGAGTTCTGAGATTAATGAGAATCTATTCTGAAATTACTGCTGTAATTGAGATGTGCACATTTTGTGTTAGTTTGTGATGTGTTAGTTTAAGATGTGTTAGTTTGATTTAGCTTCTATTGACAAGCTTTTTCTGTAGGCTTGAATGGAAAAAATGTAAATCTTTAAATTTTATCATAAATTCATTTGGTTCATATAAATTCATTCCTCTCAAAATAGTTTCCTTTCACTCAGCTCTATTTTATTTCTATTTATATTGAAAAAACACACAGTAGGTAAAAAGTCTGTAAGATTTTAAAATAATAATAATAGCTCACTGCAGAGCTAGCTACCAGGACAAATTCTTTAAAAGGTTAGGTTTAGAACTTAAAATTAGGGTTTATGATTGTGGTTGGGCTCTAAATATCACCATTCACCATTTTATGTGGATTAATTTGTTACACAGACTGTGGTTGGATTTTTGTTGTTTGTAATCAATTGTATTTTAAACGGAAGATGTCAGTGTTCTCAGTTCCTATCATGAAACCTAATACAATGAAACACAAAATCCTGGAAACGTATCTTAATTGGAAAATGAAATTAACAGTTATTGAGAACCATGCAGTATTTGGAGCTCTAGAACTAGTTTTCTCTTAGGAATTGGTAAGAGCATAAAATAGGGCATTAGTTAATCAGTTATTTTGAAGTGACTTGAAAACAACTCACCAAAAACAGTCTAGATATTTATTAAGTATATTTTGATCTTGTGGTGATTGAAAGTAATTGGATGCTGATCTGAAGAAGTCAGCACTAGATGCAGAGGAGAAGTTTCACACATAATTTTACAGATGAATTATGTATTACTCTGTTAACTGGTCACATGGTTTGGCTCACTAAAAAACCCGATAATGTAATTTTTCAAAAAACGATGGCACAGTTTTTTAGTGTTATTAATGAAAGAGATGCAGAACTAAATAACCTTTTATATTCTTCTTTTTAAAGCTCAGATATAATGTCATTTATATTTTGTAACTCAAAATAAGCTAATAAAATATTACTGGGGGAGTTAAACTTACTCAACAGTCAAGAGTTATTTATAATTAAGCATTTTAACTTTATATACATTTAAATTTTTAAGCTCCTGTTATGCTTGAATAGCCTTTGTTTGGTTTAGAGTTGTCCTAGCACTTTCAACTTACTTAGGTAATATTTTTTGTCATATGTTTACAGTATAAAACTTCACCTTATGTCTCTAGGAATTATATAAAAATTTAATGTCACATTATCCTTGATTTAAGTTTTATGTAATTTTTATACAAAATGTTGCTCATGTACACTGTATTGCCATACGTAAGAAGGGTAAGATGTTCATACCTTCAAAAATGTTGGCAGAAAGTTTGATCAAGTCCACGTTTATGTTTTACTTTATTTGCACACTTTTCACAGTTGTTAATCAGTAGCTTGTTTTGGCTAAGGGAACATCAGTGCTGAACAGTAATTTCTATGTGGGGATTATAAATGGTGAGGGATGCTTTTTAGTATTTTCTTTATCTTGAAATCCATAAGAAAAACATTGTTAATTTCACCAGTCCATCTCTGTTACATCAGTTCAATTTTTTAAATATTTGTTTATTTATTCACTTATATGTTTATTTTTAAAGGGAATATGGATGTTTCCAAATGTTGAAGAGTATACTTGTTTACTGGCATCCCTAGGTTAACTGAGTATTTGATAGAAGGTGGTTTGAATTTCTTCTGGGGATTTCTAGGCCAGGCAAGGTAGCGTCAGTACAACTGGTCCACTCCATGCGTGACTGAATGGACCTGTATGTATGACCAGTGTACCAGTATTCTTACGGTATGTGGTGGCCCTCTTGGCCGTTTATGGAGTAGTTGTTTATGAAGAATATTGTTCCTGTGAAAACTGATGAATTGAATTTAGTTGCAGGAATGGGAATAAAAGATGTTTCCGTAGCTTGCATTTTTGCTCTTCTTGAAACTCATAATTCAAATTAAAATGTTTCTTTGTTTGACTCTGACTTTTTCTGAAAGTCTTGGCTACAAGCGATTTTTCCTTTTTATATTATCCTTTCCATTTTTTTCCCTAAGCTTCTGTGACTACATGGCAAATGTAGATGTATACTGTTTCTGAATCCCTTGTTTTCTCTTGTGTTGTATAAGCCTGTTGAATCCATTCCCAACTTCGAAAATATTGTCACCTCTTTTTAGTTTCATATTGACAGAGTTGATGAAGTTAGGATGGCATGTTATCAGGCACTTTGCTACGAGGTGTGAATAATGAGTTGACTTTTTCTGTTGCTTCTTTTTAAATCTTCTAAGTTTATATGACTTGTAAAACTATTTCTGTCTTATAAACTATCCTTTCTTGTGATGGTACTTCTAAAATTTGTCTTGATGAAAATGTTAAATTTGTTACTGCTTCTTAAAAAGGCTCCAAGTGAAAATAGTTTATTCTTCTCTTGGTAACACTTTTCTGTTATTATAATAGTAATAAAATCAAGTAGAATATAAAGTAGAAATATCTCATAAATTGTTAATTACAAGCTTCCCTTTGATACATGTTTCCTTAATGGGCTGTGTTCTATTAATTTGAATAAAACAAATGATATTGTTGGAAACTTGTACTAACTTATCTATAAATAGAGCTAGCACAGACTTGTTTAACAACACTTCATGTGGTTATTACATTCTTGCAATAACAGTCTGTGTTTTCATGGAGGAAATAAGGCTCACTGATGACCTTTTTTCCAACAAAAATTTGGTTACATAGCTTTATCTCTGCATAGAATAACTGAAGAGGTAGAGCAGCTTCTGGTTTATATCACATAACTATGTTGTAGTTAGCATTCTTTATCTTTCCTAGGCAGTTTTACTTATATGCCCCAAATAGGCTGAAGATTATGATTCTTGTTCATAACGCATTACATAATTTATTTTTTCACAGAAAAATATATCCTTTGCAAACACAACTTTCATCATTCTTAATTCCATTGTGCTCTTGTAAAATCATTTTGTCTATCAACCAGCAAATATTTATTGACAACCCACTGTGTGCCCAGGTTCACCTAGACTTTGTGGGTAAATAAAGCAGTTCCTGCTCTTGTAGAATTTAAAATACAGTGAGGAGATAGACATTTGAAAATACTTATGAATAGTTAAGTAAATAATTATGCATGTAAAATGCTGTGAAGGAACAATATATGAGGAATACCTAAAGCATACTGGAGAAAAAGCTTTTATGAGGTTGTGATGTTTAAACTGAGATGTGAAAGATGAATGGTCATTGAAAAGAGGGGGATGCCATCCCAGACTGAAGAAACATCATATTAAAATGCCTATTATAGGAACTGAGAGAAATCCAGCATCACTAAAGCACAGCGAGCAAGATGGAGAGCAGCATGAGATGAATTTGCTTAAGGAGGTGGGGGCCAAATCATGCAGGGCCTTACAGACCATGTTGAACACATTTGGATTTTATTCCAAGGACAACTACAAGAGGTTAAAGGATTTTAAGCAGGGGAGTGACACAGTCAGATTTACATTAAAATGAATTACCCTAACATCTCTATGGAATAAATTGGATGGGTGAAGGTCAGGGCACTTGTAACCATATTCTAAGAATTTTATAATGAGAGGCTTTCCTTCTGTTAGGTCAGTGATTCTTTATTTTGCTTTTGGGGTTTTCATACATGAAACATACTCCCATCAGTAACACTGCTCATCATTTGTAGTGAATCTAATCTCCATCCATATGCTACCCACGCCTCAGGTGAGAATCACTGAGCTAGTCCAGATCTTACCTGATAGGAAAACTGATGTTGAGAGAAGTGACTTAGACAAGGTCACGTAGGTAGTTAGCCAATGGTAGAGGAAGCACTTCAACCCACAGTTGAGACAATCTTCCAGAGCCCTTTTCACATAATTTTTCTTAGATTTAGGAAACTAGCATCATCAATTAGAGTGTATTTACTATGCACTGTGGATTGGCTATTGGACAACAAAATATATGTGGCAAATTCTCTAATATAAAGATATAGTATAGGAGATATAATGATGAATGTTTGCAACAGCAGTTTCATAGTGTGATCCAGGGACCTTTGGAGGTCTCTGAGATCTTTTTGCTGCTTTACAAGGTCAGAACTATTTTAATAAAAATGGTAAGGCATAATTTGGCTTTTTTCACTGGGTTGACATTTGCACTGATGACACCAAAGCAGTGGTGGGTAAAACCCCTGGTATCTTGGCCTTAATCAAGGCAGTGGTACCAAACTGCATGAGTAATCATTGTATTTACTGCCACACATTCATAATTTTTTTAAAAAAATGCCAGTTTTACATAAGGGTGTCCTTGATGAAGCAGTAAAAATCATAGTTTTATGAAATCTTAACACTTGATTACATGCTTTTACTGTTCTCTATGCCAAAATGGGAATGGCATATAAAGCACGTCTACTGCATACCAAAACATGATTGAAGGAAAAGCACTTGCATGATTGAGTTGTGAGCCAACTTTCTTTTTCATGGAACACCATTTTTACTTGTAAGAACTGTCAGACAAAGTATGGTTATTCAGACTGGATATTTGGCAGACATTTTATTTTAAAAAATGAACAAAGTTACTATTATTTTAATGAAAACAACTGACAGATTTGTGTCCAATGATGAAATTTGAGTTTTCAGGTAAAATATAGACTGTTGGAAATTTTAAAATATTTCTTTGAGCTTGACAGCTTCTTAGTACTTAAAGGGTTTTTGTTTTGTTTTGTTTTGATGAAATCAGTTATATTAATGAGTATGTGTTTTGGGTTTTTTTTTTACAATTGTTTAATGAAATATATCAACATTTTGAAGATTTTCATAGCCCAGTGACCAATATTTTTTAAGTTACCAGTGCACGATGTTACAGAAAGGATCTCTGCAAAGTTTAAGATAGACCTATAGATTTTAATTTAAGAGTGTGTAAAGTGTATTGACTTAGTTTCAGATTCCACATTGCAGCTAACTTTTAAGAAACTACCCACTGGTTGAATTTTGGTGCAGTATTGAAGAATATCCACAACTATCTGAAAAGGCTATTAAAATACCCCTTTTCCCCACTGCATACCTGTGTGATGGATTTCCCTTCATGTGGTTTAACAAGAACAGCATATTGTAACAGATTGAATACAGAAGTACTAAGTACTGTCCTCTACTAAAGTCACACTTCAAAGTGATTTGCAAAAATGTAGAATAGTGCTACATTTCTTATTATTTTTGTTTGTTTCCTTTGGAAAATAATTGTTATATTTTCATGTGACACTTTTGTTTATATATATTTTTCATAAAAACATGCTAATATATGAGTTTGTTAATATTCTCTCTCTTTTTTTTTTTTGGCTGCGCGGCTTGCGGGATCTCAGTTCAGTGACCAGGGATTGAACCCGGGCCAAGGCAGTGAAAGCCTGGAATCCTAACCATTAGGCAACCAGGGAACTCCCTGAGTTTGTTGATGGTCTTAATTGAGTCAATAGATATTTTAAAACTTTGTGCTGTTGTGGTAAACATCTATAGGTAGGACACATATAAAGAAAAGCTCCTTGGGGTGTGTGGACATTTTAATGTCTGTTAATGCAATTTTATTAAATTGCCATCCATACCAGCTTTTAAAGGATTTCTTTGTCATAACACTTAGTTTAATTCTACTTGTGGAATGCAGTTAAAAGTTCTGTATTTACTATATTTTTAAAAAATATGTAACTCAGCATTTTTGGTAGCTCATATTGAGCTTCTCCAGTTAGTACAGTCTATCTTAGTACATTAGCATTGGCAGAGAAAGCTATGTGTATCTTCAAAGCTCAGTGTTTTTTCATGTCACCCAGAGGATTTACAAAATATACATTTGTGCAATTTCGTAGCCTTGCTGCAAGTTTTAAATGTGGTAATATATGGAAAGCATAGTTCTTGGCACATAGTTGGTGCTCAATACAAGTTTACTTCCATTCTGGGCTTTTTATTTTCTTCGACCAAATGTGTTTAAAATATACAAGGCCAAGTTTGCTGTTACTGTAATGCAAAGCTTGGACCGTAAATTAATTCAACATCTGTCATCTACTACCTGTGAGAGCTTGGGCAACATACTTGCCCTTCCTGGACCAATGTCTTCATCTGTAAAATAAAAGTCTTAGGCTGCATTAATTTAATTCTGCCCTTTCAATAAGCACCAGTTATCTATGTGAAGGACAATTCTAAAACTAAACTACAGAGAAGTATAAGCCAATACTAAATAGGCTTTGATTAGGAAAGAGGAGTGAAAGCAGTGGGTAGTGTAAAAATAGTTACCAACATGACTGTCCACTGTGGGAATGCACAAAGAAGAGGCAAAAAGGGAGTCATACAGAAATGAAACAGATGATACCGATTTGCATTTGGAGGATCTTTTCTCCACAGGCCAGAGCTAAGAAATTTTCTTCAGTTAAGCTCAGCGGATATTTATTTTATATCCATTGTTGTGGGTCAGGAGCTGCATTAGGCACCATGCTTTGAGCTGAATGCACAGAGATGAATACAACATGGTCCTCACTCTCCAGGGTGCTTCCCAGGCTCCCAGGATCATTGGGCACCCATAACACTATGATTTGCAGCAAGGACATGGGAGTGGCTCATTCTGGATTGTTTCTTCAGAGGTGTTTCTTCAGAGGTGAAGCCCTGTTTGCTAGGAGACATGGATCCCGTAATGGAAGAACATAGTTTTCCTCTAGTTACTTTTCAGCCTGGGCCTTAGTTCAGACTCACCTGGGAAAGAGAAAGTTTTTTCCAGAGAGGATGGTGCTTGAGTCTTCAGTAAGTTGTAGTATCAATCACTGGATCATTTCCTATTTCAAAATAACCCCAACCTCTGCTTTTATGAAGACTGCTTCAAACCAGCAGAGTGGAGCCCAAGAGTTGGTGTTTCTTTATATGTGTTTTGGGCCACGAGCTTTATATACTCTGTCTCACTTAATCCTCACAGCACTGGCTCGAAGAAGGAAGTGACTTACTAGGTCACACATCTATTTAGAGGTGGAGTAGGGATTGGACCTCATGCCTGGGTCCATTATACCACATTCCCTCGCTAGTTTTAGTCATCTTAAGCCCACAATCATCTGTATCCTGTTTACTATATCTTCCTTCAGAGTAGATGGTTGCATGGTAAAGCTGATCCTGGGGTAGTGCAATGTGTTCCAGACTCCATTGTGAGACCCCTTTTGGGTCATGACCAACATTTTTTACAAAATAAAATCAAGTAGAAATTGTTACACTGTGTCACGGTTAGTACTGTTCTGTTTCAGTTGTAGGTGTTGGAGGGTGAGTGGGTGTGTGAATGTGTGGGTCTTAGCATAAGGTATTCCCTGCTATGGGAAAGTCACTCCCCGTTTCAGTATAGGACATGATCACAACTTCACCATTGTGTCTTTTCTCCAGGTTTTGAAAATATTCCATATTCCATTTAGTTACAAGGCAGTAAAATGTAGTTCTCAGCTTGGACCCTGAAGCCAGACTATGCAGATTTGGATCCAGACCCTGCCATGTACAGTGACTCTTGGCAAGTTATTTCGTGTCTCCATGCCTCTGCTTTGTCTTCTGTAAAATGGGGTTGTGTGAACGTTAAATGAATTCATATACCTAAAGTGCTTAGCATGGTGTTCATCTCATGGTAGCACTCCATAAGTTATCTGCTGTTATTATTGTTGTTATTGTTAGTGTTGTTGAAGGGTTTATATCTCTCTCAGAGGGATTATGGACATATTGACTTAACAACAGCTTTCCACAGCAGACAGTTGATTCATATGGTTAATTAATTTATTGCAGACTTTTCATATGCTAAAAGAATGCTAACTTTGCCACTGTTTTAGTACAATTCTCCCTTTGTTTATACACTGGGATTGTTTTTATTTGGCTAACACCACCAAAGACAGCTACTAAGTAATGTACCTGTTTAAGAGTTATTGTGGAAAATAGTGAGCATGACTGTACCAGATCTTGGCCTGTGAAGAACTGGCTGTCTTTATCGGCTGATTTAATCTTGGTCATAGTCCAGCATTGCTGGCTCATAAAATCTGTGTTTATGCCATGGCCCACTATGTTATAGAGGACTAAATAAGTACTATACCTAGGCCCATCTGCCTCAAGCTCTGTGGCAGATTTGGAGTAAGATGTTTGGTGATCAGGGAAAGCTTCACAAAGGAAATAATGTTTGAGTTGAGGGTTGAATATTTGAGTTGAAGTCTTCTAGGAAAGTAGTTAAAGGAGAATAATTCCAGGCACCAGTAAGATTTCATACCAAACTCTGAAGCCCAGAAGTCTTAAAATAGTCACAGAAAGGAAGAATAAGCAGAAGCAGTGAACAGAAGAAACTCTAGGCTGTTGTCTTCTAGGTTATCAATTACAGATTTTTATAAAAACTTACTGGAAAAAAATAACCAAAGGTTAAATATGTGTTATAGAATTATTTGTATTATTTCAAATTATATTTCTTATATAACCAACCTTATAGTGAATAGTTAGCGACATTTTATTATGATGATCATTGATAGAATATTCTTTTGTTTATAGAATTGTGTGCTTTACCTCTTTTCTTCTTAGCTTCCATTAGCAGGTACCACCTAATAGCAGCCGGTAGAATTGCAGGCAATAAATGGAAAAATTTATTGGAAAAATTCATGACTTAGCAGGAAAAGCCCAACCCAGTTCACAGAATAATTAGTACATATAATGTAGTGATATGAGTTAATCTTTTTTCACAGATCCCTGGGGTGAGCATGTTGTAGAGGATGGGAGCCAACTGCCAATATCTTTATGTCCAAATTAGTGTTATATTAGGAAGTGTATATTGTTGAGGGATTACACAGGATTTAATATTTTTATTTTCTTTTTGAATTATGTATTAGAAATGAAATCATTGAGATTTTGTTTTTAGACACAACCTGAATAACTTCCAAAAAAGAGATCAGTTAACTTAAATTGACTTGAAATATATGATCAGCCAGAATGAAAAGAAGTTAGTTATTGTTTCAAAATAGCAGAACTAGTGCTTGACATTTATAAAGTTCATTTTTAAAAAAGCTTAACAAAATCACTCATGTCAATGACCACCCAAGTAGCTTTTATAATTAATGCTGATGGGCCTTGAAGAGCATTGGCAAGGCACTGACCCTGAAGATCACAATGAGTTTACCAAATATGGGTTATTTATTCTTCTTAGATAGTTTACAGAGACTAGGACTTTTGTAAAACACTATTTTTGTATGGGAATAATAGCCAATGTTATTGAATGCTTGCTATGTGCCAGATGCACCCTTCTAAACACTTTGTATGTATTAACTCATTTAATTCTCTTGCAACGAGACACGTTGGGCAACTACAAGATCCCTTCTTCCTTTTTTTCTTCTCTTACCTACGTTTTGTGTAGGAATATGAAATCATTGCTTTGTTCTGGAGATTCACTTTGACAAAGGCTGGGAGGTGCTGTAGTCTTAGTGGTAAGAGGAATGTTTCGAATTTGTAATAGTGTCAGTGGTGAGTCTTTGGTAGTTATATAGTTTCAATGTTAAGCATCTTCTAATAAGAATTTTATTTTGGTTTATGATAATTCTAAGTATTTTATTAAACATACTTCCCATGAGTAATCCATACATTAAATAATCTACTCCACAAGAGTTGACTATATAATAAAAAATGAATTATTTACATTTCCGTTGTGTGAACATTTAATTTAGATTCCTTTTGGAATTTATTTTGAAATATATTATGTATATTAATTTATAATCATATTTATTTCTTAATATTAATAATATCCTTAATACAATTCCTATAAGAACTAGCATGAGCACTCTATTTCACTCTAAGTATGTCAAATGCATTGGCTGTTCGAGTTCCATTAATAATAATATTCTATAAGAATTTCAGTCATTTTTAGATGCAAAGAAAGCCCTTTGGAATGTCAAATTTAAGATAGATATTAGACATTTATTTAGGAGTACTTACTATGATGTAACCCATCTAGATTTTCTGACAGCTTCCTGTTTACTTTTTAAAGCTACAGTATTGCATATAGTTGCCATGTTAATATCTGTTGGCCCTAAATTTTTTGTTTTGAACTCAGCATATTTAATATTTTCCTTTGATTCTTAAATATCCCCTTCTTGGTGGAAGTTTATTTCCCTGTTCTTCCTTGTCTGCCAGCCATCTGTGTTATTCATAGAGATAAGTTTAAATTGCTCTATAGAGAAAAGTAGGTGGCTCCACAGTGATCTCATTCTTAGGCTAGTAAGCCTAGTTTTGTTGCTTCTTTTTTTTTTCCTTATACCTGCCACCACCCTACCCTTAGCTAGAATATTAATAATTTATCTTTCTTTGATACTTATAATTATGTGTATTCTTGCCCTATCTTCAAGCAAGACATTGAACTTTGGTGTGGCATCATTTATTCTTCCCCCTTCTCCGCTCGTCCTCCCTCTCTCCTCCACTTCCTTCCCCTCCCCCCTTTCTTCCCTTTCTCTTCTTCCATCAGCCATCCTCCTCCTCCTTCATCTTTCTCAACAACAAATATGAATCCAGAGCATACTGTTATAAAGTTGTATAGAAATATTGACTTATTTGGGTGTTATCTGATGGCTGGAAATGTGTTCATCAGTCGAAATAGAGAAAGCTTTTTGGAAGCCTTGGGAGATTACGGATTGGCTCTCTTTATCCTTCAGTAACACCAAGCTTATTTTGTTTTTCTTACATTAAAATAAAATTTCATTTCTTTCACTTACGTATTTAGTTTTGTTTTGACTGATGAACCTGTTTTTCACTGTATTTATTGCTTATGTCCATAACTTTTCAGAAGATAACTTTTACGGTTTTTTTAGTACTTCCCTTTTGATAGCAAAATTTTCATATTTTAATTAGCCAATTTAAGAAAAGCTAGCTATGGAGAGAATTAAAGCCAAGAAAAGCCATTAGTAACTGAGTTTTGCCAAAGTAGCTTGAATTATGCATTTATATAATTCAAGATAGAGAGGTAGAGTTACTACATTTATTTTTCATGTGATTAAAATACTAACATTGTAGTGGTTTGGGGGACTAGGTCAGAGCCAGATATTCTTCAGAATCATTATGGATTAACCACTGCCTTTTGATGAATTATTATTATTATTATTATTAATAAATTTATTTATTTAGTTGGCTGCGTTGGGTCTTTGTTGCTGCGCGCGGGCTTTCTCTAGTTGAGGCGAGCGGGGGCTACTCTTCCATGCGGTGCGCGGGCTTCTCATGTGGTGGTTTCTCTTGTTGCTGAGCACGGGCTCTAGGCACGTGGGCTTCAGTAGCTGTGGCTCGTGGGCTCTAGAGCACAGCCTCAGTAGTTGTGGCACACGGGCTTAGTTGCTCCATGGCATGTAGGATCTTCCCGGACTAGGGCTCGAACCCGTGTCCCCTGCTTTGGCAGGCAGATTCTTAACCACTGTGCCACCAGGGAAGTCCCGATGAATTATTTTCTTTCTACTGTATTCAAAGGCATCTCTCTGACCTGTTGTGCCATGTATTTTTGCTGGTTAAAGTTATATAGTTTTAATGACAGCTAGATCATCTAGTTCACCTCCTTCCGCTAAGATGTACAGTTTATAAGCTGCAGCTTATCCCCTTTCCCAGAATTCTCAATTTAAAGTCAAATATGAGAGTGTCTGGTAAGCAAAACATTAGCTATTATCTAACTGTCTATATTAGATTGACACCTTTCCTTTTTTAAAAAAAAAATTAACATCTTTATTGGGGTATAAATGGTTTACAGTGTTGTGTTAGTTTCTGCTGAATAAAAAAGTGAAACAGCTACATGCATAAGTATATCCCCATATCCCCTACCTCTTGCGTGTCCTTCCTACCCTCCCTGTCACACCCCACTAGGTGGTCAAAAAGCACTGAGCTGATCTCCCTGTGATATGCAGCTGCTTCCCACTAGCTATCTGTTTTACATTTGGTAGTGTATATATGTCAATGCTACTCTCTCACTTTGTCCCAGCTTACCCTTCCCCTTCCCCATGCCCTCAAGTCCCTTCTCTATGTCTGTGTCTTTATTCCTGTCCTGCCCCTAGGTTCATCAGAACCATTTTCTTTTTAGATTCCATATACATGTGTTACCATATGGTATTTGTTTTTCTCTTTCTGACTTACTTCACTCTGCATGACAGACGCTAGGTCCATCCATCTCACTACAAATAACTCATTAGTGTATAGGAATGCAAGAGATTTCTGTGCATTAATTTTGTATCCTGCTACTCTACAAAATTCGTTGATTAGCTCTACTAGTTTTCTGGTAGCATCTTTAGGATTCTCTATGTATAGTGTCATGTCATCTGCAAACAGTGACAGTTTTACTTCTTTTCTGATTTGGATTCCTTTTACTTCTCTGATAGCTGTGGCTAAAACTTGCAAAACTATGTTGAATAATAGTGGTGAGAGTGAGCAACCTTGTCTTGTTCCTGACCCTAGTGGAAATGGTTTCAGATTTTCACCATTGAGAATGATGTTGGCTGTGGGTTTGTCATATATGACCTTTATTATGTTGAGGTAGGTTCCTTCTGTGCCTGCTTTCTGCAGGGTTTTTATCATAAATGGGTGTTGAATTTTGTCAAAAGCTTTTCCTGCATCTGTTGAGCTTATCATATGGTTTTATCCTTCAATTTGTTATATGGTGTATCACATTGATTGCACATATTGAATAATCCTTGCATTCCTGGGATTAACCCACTTGATCATGGTGTATGATCCTTTTAATGTGCTGTTGGATTCTGTTTGCTAGTATTTTGTTGAGGATTTTTGCATCTATGTTCATCAGTGATATTGGTCTGTAGTTTTCTTTTTTTGTGACATCTTTGGTTTGGGTATCAGGTATCAGGTATCGTGGTATCGTGGCCTCCTCGAATGAGTTTGGGAGTGTTCCTCCCTCTGCTATATTTTGGAAGAGTTTGAGAAGGATAGGTGTTGGCTCTTCTGTAAATGTTTGATAGAAGTCACCTGTGTAGCCATGTGGTCCTGGGCTTTTCTTTGTTGGAAGATTTTTAATCATACTTTGAGTGCTTGTGATTGGTCTGTTTATATTTTCTGTTTCTTCCTGGTGCAGTCTCGGAAGGTTGTGCTTTTCTAAGAATTTGTCCGTTTCTTCCAGGCTGTGCATTTTATTGGCATAGAGTTGCTTGTAGTAATCTCTCAGGATCCTTTGTATTCCTGCAGTGTCAGTTGTTACTCCTCCTTTTTCATTTCTGATTCTATTGATGTGAGTCTTCTCCCTTTTTTTCCCGGATGAGTCTGGCTAATGGTTTATCCATTTTGTTTATCTTCTCAAAGAACCAGCTTTTAGTTTTATTGATCTTTGCTATCGTTTCCTTCATTTCTTTTTCATTTATTTCTGATCTGATCTTTATGATTTCTTTCCTTCTGCTAACTTTGGGGGTTTTTTGGTTCTTCTTTCTATAATTGCTTTAGGTGTAAGGTTAGGTTGTTTATTTGAGATACTTCTTGTTTCTTAAGGTAGGATTGTATTGCTGTAAACCTCCCTCTTAGAACTACTTTGGATGCATCTCATAGGTTTTGGTTGTCATGTTTTCGTTGTCATCTGTTTCTAGGTACTTTTTTTTTTTTCTTTTTGCGGTACGCGGGCCTCTCACTGTTGTGGCCTCTCCCATTGTGGAGCACAGGGTCTGGACGCGCAGGCCCATTGGCCATGGCTCACAGGCCTAGCCGCTCCACGGCATGTGGGATCTTCCCGGACCGGGGCATGAACCCTTGTCCCCTGCATCGGCAGGCGGGCTCTCAACCACTGCGCCACCAGGGAAGCCCTCTAGGTACTTTTTGATTTCCTCTTTGATTTCTTCAGTGATCTCTTGCTTATTAAGTAGTGTATTGTTTATCTTCCATGTCTTTGTTTTTTTTTACAATGTTTTTCTAGTCTCATAGCGTTGTGGTCAGAAAAGATACTTGATATGATTTCAATTTTTAAAAATTTACCAAGGCTTGATTTGTGACTCAAGATATGGTCTCTCCTGGAGAATGTTTCATGAGCACCTGAGAAGAAAGTGTATTCTGTTGTTTTTGGATAGAATGTCCTATAAATATCAATTAAGTCCATCTTGTTAAATGTATCATTTAAAGTTTGTGTTTCCTTATTAATTTTCATTTTGGATGATTTGTGCATTGGTGAAAGTGAGGTGTTAAAGTCCCCTACTGTGATTGTGTTACTGTCGACTTCCCCTTTTATGGCTGTTAGCATTTGCCTTATGTATTGAGGTGTTCCTATGTTGGCTGCATAAATATTTACAATTGTTATGTCTTCTTCTTGGATTGATCCCTTGAACATTATGTCGTGTCCTTCTTTGTCTCTTGCAATAGTCTTTATTTTAAAGTCTATTTTGTCTGATATGAGAATTGCTACTTCAGCTTTCTTTTGATTTCCGTTTGCATGGAATATCTTTTTCCATCTCCTTACTTTCAGTCTATATGTGTCCCTAGGTCTGATGTGGGTCTCTTGTAGACAGCGTATGTATGGGTCTGGTTTCTGTCTCTATTCATCCAGTCCGTGTCTTTTGGTTGGAGCATTTAATCCATTTACATTTAAGATAATTATCAGTATGTATATTCCTATTACCATTTTTTAAATTGTTTGGGGTTTGTTTTTTTAGGTTTTTTCCTTCTCTCATGTTTCCTGGCTAAAGAAGTTCCTTTAGCATTTGTTGTAAAGCTGGTTTGGTCGTGCTGGATTATCTTAACTTTCGCTTATCTGTAAAGGTTTTAATTTCTCCATCGAATTGGAATTTGATTCTTTCTGAGTAATCTTGGCTGTAGGTTCTTCCCTTTCATCACTTAAATATGTCCTGCCATTCGCTTTTGGCTTGCAGAGTTTCTGCTGATAAATCAGCTGTTAACCTTATGGGGATTCCCTTATATGTTATTTTTTGCTTTTCCCTTGCTGCTTTTAATATTTTTACTTTGTATTTAATTTTTGATAGTTTGATTAATAATTGTCTCGGCGTGTTTCTCTTTGGGTTTATCCTGTACGGTACTCTCTATGCCTCCTGGATTGACTATTTCCTTTCCCATGTTAGGGAAGTTTTAGACTATAATCTTTTCAAATATTTTCTCAGACCCCTTTTTTTCTCTTCTTCTTCTGTGACCCCTATAATTCGAATGTTGGTGCACTTGATGTTGTCCCAGAGGTCTCTGAGACTGTCCTCAATTCTTTTCATTCTTTTTTCTTTATTTGGCTCCCTGGGTATTATTTCCACCATTTTAATCTTCCAGCTCACATATCTGTTCTTCTGCCTCAGTTATTCTGTTATTGATTCCTTCTAGAGTATTTTTAATTTCATTAATTGTGTTGTTCATCACTGTTTGTTTGCTCTTTAGTTCTTCTAGATCCTTGTTAAATGTTTCTTGTATTTTCTCCATTTTGTTTCCGAGAGTTTGGATCATCTTTACTATCATTTTTAGTATTTAGAATTACTCTGAATTCTTTTTCAGGTAGGTTGCCTATTTCATCTTCATTTATTTGGTCTTGTAGGTTTTTACCTTGCTCCTTCGTCTGTAATGACGAAGGAGCAAGCATTTTTTTGTCGTTTCATTGGTATATATATATTTTTGATGGGTGGTGCTCTATTCCTGTCTTACTGGTTGTTTGGCCTGAGACATCCAGCACTGGAATTTGCAGGCATTTGGATAGAGCTGGGTCTTGGACTTGAGATGAGGACTTCTGGGAGGCCTCACTCTGACTGATATTCCCTGGGATCTGAGGTTCTCTGTTAGTCCAGTGGTTTGGGCTCAGAGCTCCTACCACAGGAGCTCAGGACCAACCTCCGCCCTGGGAATCAATATCCTGCAAACTTTGTGGCACAGTTAAAAAAAAAGAAAAGGAAGAAAGAAAGAAAACAAGGAGCAGTATAATATCAAAGAATAAAAAACAAAATAAAATTAGAAAGATAAAAAATATATTAGGAAAAATAAAAGTATAATTGAAACAACTGCAGCAAGGTAAAAAAAAAAACCACAACAGAAAAAAGGAAAACAAAAGGGGAGGGGTGACAAGCCAAAAGGAGAGAACAATATCAAAGTATAACGAATAAAATAAAGTTAACATTAATGAATCAACAAGGTAAAACAGAATCCCAATCTAAAAGCGGGGGGCAGTCTTGGTGATGGGGGCGGAGTTTAAGGCGGGGGTGGAACTTAGGCAGGGGTGGGACCTAGGTGGGTGGGGGGGTGACGTTTGAGCATGGGGCGGGGCCTCTGCTTAGGACCTGGGCCGAAGGGGAGAGGCAGCACGTGGAAAGGAGGACGTCTGGAGTGTGGAGTTACGGAGTTTGGAGGTAGGTCCCTGATGAGGGTGTGTGGGTGGGGTTTAGGCCCAGGACGTTGGAGGGGGTCTCTGAGCATAGAGGTGGGGCCCTGGGTGGGCCTGTATGGGCGGGGCTTGTGCTCTGAGTAGCAGGAGGGAGGCTCCGAGTGCAGAGCATTAGTCCCGGGAGCCCCATGCCTACGTGGGCAGGGAAAGCACTGGCCGCGTTCCCCTCCGTTCCTTTGTGCCCCTCCCCCACCGTCTCCCCCAGGGTCTCCCCTGTCCCAGCTGGAACCCTAACCGTGGGTGGGTCCCACTGGGTGTAGGAACTCCTTCCCTCCCCCAGTCTCCCCTCAGGGGTGCCGGTCCTGGAGGTCTGGCCTTTACTTTTGCTACCCTTCCCTCCCTCCCACTCCTTCAGGACCCGCATGGCCGGAGGGGGCCTAGGTGCGCAGAGGATCAGGCCCGGGATCTTAGCAGGTTCCTGGGAGTCCAAGTGGGCAGGGAAAGCCTGGCGACGGTCCCTGTTGATCCTCTGCCCTCCCAGTGGTTCCCCAATTTCCCCCTTCGGGTGTGGGATCCCTTCCCCTCCCCCGGCCGCCCCTCAGGGGCGCCAGTCCCGTCCCGCCTCCACTTCTCCTCCCCCTTCATTGCCGCCACGCCACACGTCCTACCTGGTCGCTGGGGGTCCCCCCGTCGCCTTAGGTGTCCGCAGTCCCCCACTGGTGCCCGGTAGGTGCCCTAGTTGTGAGGAGACGCGAATTCCGCATCCTCCTAGTAAGCCATCTTGACTCCGTCCCCCCACCTTTCCTTTTTATCTTTTGTGCTATTTCAAGTCTTGAAAATACATGCCCTTTGACAGAACTTGCAGTTGTATTTCTTAGTTATTGCTGACTGCTGTGGTAGTTTTTCAAACCAGGCTACTGTGTATCTCAAATTATAAGTGAACCTGTCTGAGATGCTTTAATAGTTCCTAATAAAAAATAGGGACTAGTCCTGTATGTTAGAAGCTTTGAGACAGTTGGAGTCATTTGGGCCTTCCCAGGACACCCCACCAGCTACTCATCATTTATTTTGTTACATGACCAAGGCTTACAGAAGTCAGTCTTGAGGAAAAAAATACAGGTCAAAGCAATTTATCTAGTCAGGCAGTGGCTTTAGCCGAGTCAGTCATGTGGTACATGGTACCCATGACTGGTAGGCTCCTGCACATGTTCACTGTTACTATATCCACCTCATACTTCCTTTAATTTCATGAGACAAGTTGTCTATTATACATACTGTTGGGGGAGATCTACTAAGAAGGATGGCTATGTTTGGCTACTGCAGACCCATTATGTCTCACCTCATGAGTATTGCAGAGAAAGACCGTTAGCAAATAAAGTCTATAGTACCATCCACTTAAGTGTTTTCGAATTATTTTCCACTCTGTTAATATTATCTCTTTAAATATTACTTTAAGTGCCATGAAAGCAGGAATATTTTGTACTTCTTTTATCCTCTGTAGGCTTTCTCGAAGTTTTAGAAAGATAGAATTAACCAATCTAGAGAACAGAGAGATAAGATTATTTTGGTCGTCTTTAAAGCCATATTTTTGAGTTCTTTTAGAAATAAAGTCTTTCTCACTAATCAGTACCATAGAGATGGCATACACTGTGCTAACAAAACAACTGTTTAATTAAAGTTATATAAAATGTTTGTATAAGATCATAGTCAGAACACATGGTCATAACAGATAAGGTTAGCTACCTTGGTAGGAAAATGGAGTGACAGTTCTCCAGAATCAGGAAGAATTCATTTTTGGCAGCTGTTATGTTGGCATGGTGCTAAGGCTTGTTTTGTCCCCAACAAGGATAGGATTTACTGTAGGAGGGTCTCGGCAACAGGCCATATCATTATAAGGGTTATTTTTATAAAGCAAGTCTCATTGTACTTGCAAAGCTTAATCCTCTGGTGGGTAGAATTCTTTTTATTATAGTTTATACTGTGACATATTGCTTTTTTAGTAAAAACTAGAAAAGTTCTCTCCGTTGATTTAACATAAAGGTAGCATCTGAAGTTGTAAGTGCATTTGCTGTTTATATGTGTAAAAATTGTTTAATGTGTTAGTGTGGAAAAGGGAAAAAGTACTCATGGGTTTAGAGAATTAAGACTGAAGGGAACAGTGGCAAGGAAGAAAGGGGTATTTGAAGGGAATGGGATAGGGCAATCACTGTAAGTACCCCTTGTACTGTAGGCACCCAAGATGCACTCATAGTCCTGGGGTCTGCATATGAGTAGATGATGCCAAATGCATAATCAGATTTTGTGTAGTCAAGTGGTAGATTTTCTTTTTTCTTGTAATGACATTCTAGAAAAATCAGAAGACTTGGGTTTTAAACCTATAAGCTGCTCAGTGGCTTTGAGGCTAAATTTCCTCATCAGCGATTATGTGGGCATGGTAGATAGTTTTGGAGGAAGCTTAGTTCTTTAGGCTGGAGAAAGGAAAAAAGTTCCTTTTCCTCTTTTATAGTGAAATTTTGAGGCTACAGTTGGTAATGACAACTGTATGAGATCTAGTGGTGGTAAAACTTATGATATAAAAAAGAATAAGGTTATCTGTTTTTACTGCTATTATAGTTTTATTAATAACTCTTTACATTTTTTCATTGGAGTGTTTCTGAATTATGGTTTTAGAAAAGATTTTTTCTATTGACATTGACATTTTTCTAATTGTGTCTGTTTTATTTCAAAGGCAGCATAAGTGCAGATCATGTTTTTATGCATAAACATTTGCAGTAACTCATGTAGTTAAAATTTAAATACAAAACTATCTTAAACCTTTAGAAGTAGCATCACCACAAAACAAACTGCTTTATATGACAGTTATATGATATGATAGCATAGACGGTAATCTTACAGATCCTGCTCTTTCTTGATGTCCCAGTTGTGGCAAATTAGCTCTGATATTATATTATAAGGTAGCAATAAGAAGGAACTGTTAATATAGCTCGAGTTTTGGTGGATTTGAAATATCTGCAAAGAGCTTAGAGGTTAAGGAAAAATTTGTTGTGATGTCAGCACAATTCAGATATATTCATCTTGATACACAAAACTCTAAAGTCTAAATAAAAGTTACAAAGCAGGGGCTTCCCTGGTGGCGCAGTGACTGAGAGTCCGCCTGCCAATGCAGGGGACACGGGTTCGTGCCCTGGTCTGGGAGGATCCCACATGCGGCTGGGCCCATGCGGTGAGAGGCCCGTACCGCAAAAAAAAAAAAAGTTACAAAGCAATTTACAACCTCAACAAATCAGGTCTTTTGCTAATCCCTTCTTTCTTCTTTTTGCTGCTTTGTGCAAGAGTGCTTTTGTGTCCTTAGTAACTGAGCTGGTGAAATAGCTTAGCTGTTAGGCATATTTTGCTACAAAAGTCATTCGTTTTTTAATTAAAAAAAAATTTTTTTAACATCTTTATTGGAGTATAATTGCTTTACAATGGTGTGTTAGTTTCTGCTTTATAACAGAGTGAATCAGTTATACATATGCATATGTTCCCATATCTCTTCCCTCTTGCGTCTCCCTCCCTCCCACCCTCCCTATCCCACCCCTCTAGGTGGTCACAAAGCACCGAGCTGATCTCCCTGTGCTATGCGGCTGCTTCCCACTAGCTAGCTATTTTACGTTTGGTACTGTATATATGTCCATGCCACTCTCTCACTTCATCCCAGCTACACTTCCCCCTCCCTGTGTCCTCAAGTCCATTCTCTGGTAGGTCTGTATCTTTATTCCTGTCCTGCCCCCAGGTACATCAGAACTTTTTTTTTTTTTTAGATTCCATATATATGTGTTAGCATATGGTATTTGTTTTCCTCTTTCTGACTGACTTCACTCTGTATGACAGACTCTAGGTCCATCCACCTCACTACAAATAACTCAATTTCGTTTCTTTTTATGGCTGAGTAATATTCCATTGTATATATGTGCCACATCTTCTTTATCCATTCATCTGTTGATGGACACTTAGTCATTCCCTTTTGATCTTAACAAGATGAGCTGTAGTCATTTATTATTAGAGTCTGTTATCTTGTTGAAAGAAGAACCTTGAGTAGATTTATTTTATTACACATCAGCTTGATGTGTGAAATTACTTATGTTGTCTGTATTTACAAACTCTTAATTCCCAGGAAAACAGGTGTCTTTATATTATGTAGCCCACTGGAATTTAAACCCTTTCAAATAAAATGCATTTATCAAGATGTCAAAATCTTCAATGTTTAGTGTCATTTCTTTGTTTTGAAGAGATGTTTAGAAGCCTGTGGATATTTAGAGCATCAGAGTAACCGTTCAGGGAGATAATTTCCTAGAAAATAATAGCAAAGAAGTTTACAGATAAAAGATTTAAATATGTTCAGCATATTACCCTAGAATAAATAATTATGTTCTTTTTAGGAATTCACATAGGTAATGAAAGTGTTTAGCATTATTTGCTTTTTATGAAAAGAATTGTTATTGAGATATAATTCACATATCATAAAATCTACCCTTTTAAAGTGTACAGTTCAGTGTTTTTTAGTATATTTGAAGAGTTGTGCAACCATTTATCTAGTTTTTAAAATATTTTCATTGCTCCAGAATGCAACCCCATACCCATTGGCAGTTAACTGCCCATTTTTCCCATCCGTCAACCTGTGCTAACCACTAATCTACATTTTGTTACTTTTTGACTAAAATGTTGCATTGAAATTCAAGTAAATAATAGTTTAATACCAGTGATCTTTCATATTAATGAAATTATGTAATTAAGTTCTATTTTATTAAATATTGGTAGCAGTGTTGCTAAGGTTTTATTTCCTTCATATTGTAAACAATAGTTCATCATCATATGTTTTAATTAGGCATAGTAGTACATTGTTAATTACCTACTGTTATTTAGCAAAAGTTTGTTGAATCTACCTCTTTTTTTGTTTTTATTTCTGAAAACTTGAGGTAAATATTTCTTTCCTGTAACCCCCAAATTGGGATAAATAAAATGACCTTGATTGTATTTATCTTTGCTTAGAATACCTTTCTCTCACAGTACAAATAAGTATTTACATAGCAGTTATAATAGAATTTTTGTTTAAAATACTTTAAAATAAACTTTGCATTTTTTTCTCAGTCTTAGAAACATTCCTTTTTTGCACACAAACAGTTGACATTCTTTTCTGATCATACTCATTTCTTCACTCATGCGAGCTCTTAAAGTCCTTGCTAGCTGTATGACTTTGGGCACCTCATTGTATGAATGACTAGTGGGTTAATTATCACAAATATGTGCCTATCATACAAGGTTAGTCTAGTTTTACCTGGTTTAAATACTGAGATTGATACTGCGAGGGATTGATACTGAGAGGGTAAGGGAATAGTTTTTGAAGTTGGCAGGTATACTGAGGATTTTGTTCATGTAGAGATCTGCTTTATAGTTCATCTGGGATTTAGTTTAGCTGAGAACGGTCGGAATCATCCAACGACTGTTATTGTATAAAACTCCAACGTGTATGGAGTGAAAAGATGTTGTGAAATTGATTATATAAGAACTCTGAGAAAAAGACCTGTTTTAGGAACATAACTATAAGGCTTCTCTGACTCTTCTTAGGAAGCAATGACAGAACCTGGGGTCTGCAAAAACAAATAATAGTAGTTTACTGTGACTGTTCCTATGATAGCTGTTTTTCACTCTCTCTGTGATAATAAGCAATGGCAAATACCTTCAACAGCCAAGATACTAGAAGAACCCACAGGCTGAACGAGACTCCATTCTTGAATTCATGCCTTAGGTTTCTCCTCTGAATAGAAAATCAAAACATTATTTTTGAATTTTAAATAAATAAGAAGACTAGAACATTGCCATTGTTGGATATTGACAAGAGATGCTTGGAACATAGATCAGCTGGGCAGGTGGAAAATGAGGGTCATCATAAAAGTAAACATCACACTACAACTTTATTGTGGCACACAAAAATATAACCTAAATCCATGGTCTTAGGAGTATGCTTATATATAGATACACATGTTGGATTTTATAATAGCTCTCAGAGGAAGAATGGGTTTCACTTTACAAAATTTTGTTCTGCCTACAGATTTTTAAGAGTAAATCTCTTTTATAACTTGATGCTCTTATGTAAAAAAAAAAGAAAAAAGCTATGCTGTTTAAATAGTACAAAATAGGCCCCTGATAAGAAATGCTAATAATATAATTAGGTTCTAAGTTTTTTGTTTTATATTCAAAAAATTTCTTTTCATTCTAAATAAGCTATGCCATGTGCAGCCCCCAAAAGATGCATTTTATTGCTGTATCTCATGCATTTTTTTCACTTGAACAGGCAGTTTTGTCCATGCCTGTAGAAGACCTCTTTCGCTGTTCCCGGTTATCACGCCTGGCTTGTGTAATTGGGTCGTCATCAGAAAAAAGGCGGTGGGGGGGGGGAGAATTTTTTTAACCTTTGAAAGTGATATCCTTTTCAGCCTTGGCAGGTCTCAGTGTTCTATCTTTGTCTCTAAAATCCACATCGGAAATGCTAAGGGTTCCTGTGCTGGAGTTAAGAGAGGTCGTTGTCAGGAGGATCCTGTAGCACTTTTCAGAAATTAGAGGGTCATCCAGCAAAACTAGGCCACATAGTCTAAGGATCAAGTGCACCCAGTAATATCTTTGGATTTGAAGATCTGCATGCTTTCAAGCTTATCTGTAATTTGGTCTGGTTTCTATTTACCTAATCAAGGCCAGCATAGTTTTTGTGGTTGCTGAAAAATACCTTACTAATATCAGTTTGCACATATGAAAGTATTTTTTCATTTTAATTTAATTTTCGTTCTAGTAGGTTTCAAGGTTTATGTGAATTTGTCATAAGAACTCCTCATTTATCCCTACCCACCCAATCACCAGGCTTCTTATGGTACTAGGGTCTAGTAAGTGATTCTGTCAGTGTTTTTATAGAATTTTATCTCTGTGTGCAGGTGCTTAGAAATTCCTTTTCCTGAATTATATAAGTACATGTTTTTCTTTATATTAAAAGGATCTGACTTGGGCTTAGCCTTTGTTTAGTTTAATTGAATGCTTTCACCAGTGATACAATGCACTGTCCTGTTACTTTCTCAAGCCTGTTGATAGCACTCACAGTGAACAATTAATGCACTGCGGTAAAAACACTATTCTCTGAAATCAAAGGGGAATGATACCACAATAAGTGAGTTATCTAGTGTAAATCTTTTAACTTTCATTCTGATCATGAAAAGCTTTTTATAGTATACTTCTCTGCGTATAATATACTGAGTGTTATATAACTCCTTGCTGAATCAAAATCATCATTATGAATATCATATACTGAACTGTACCACCCACAGGTAAATACATATATAGGGCCTAATAGTGTGGGGGGAGATTGATTGCAAAAAATGACCTTGATTTTTCTCTCTATCTATGACCCTTGCAATGTGACTCTGCAGAGGTAGAGTTCTTTTACTTCTTGAATCTGGGCTGGTCTTGGAACTTGCTTTGGCTAATAAATGTGGCACAGGTGATTGTATATCAATTATGAAGCTAAGCCTTAAGACACCTTGTGCATTTCTGCCTATGGAACCCTGTCTAGCTGTTATGAGAATTAGCTTGAGCTAGCCTGCTGGATGTGTCCCCATCAAGCCTGCACTCCATCCAAGAGCCAGCCAACCTCAATATATGTGAGGGAGGCCATTCTAGATAAGCCAGTCTTAGCTAATTTATCAGACTATTACAGAATCATGAGAGAGTGCAGTCAAGATGGAATTGGCAACTGACCTGTAGATTTAAGAGCAAGAAATGTTCAATGTTTTAAGTCCTTGGATTTAGGGTAGTTTATTATGCAGCAGTGTCTAACTTCTGTACAATGGTTGGTCTTAGAACATGTTTCTTTGGGGGAAAAAAAGCTTCAGACATCAGCTTGCTTTTTGGTCAGTTGTTGCTTTCTTAGAAAGTCATCCTGAATGATATTTCTGCAAAGTTAGTGAATCAAAGACAAGAGCAGCTCATTTCCATTGTTGTTGGCCACCTCCAAGTGTTTGTTGAACTGAATTACCCTCTTTCGAATAATCTGTTTCAATGTCTTTGGTGTCCTTTTACCATAGTATTTCATATATTATTTGTCCTGTTGACCTTATTAGAAGTGGAACCACAAGAAGTCCCCTGTCAGCCTGTACCATTTTTAAATCTTATATGTGCTCAGTGTTTTGATGAAATGTGTTAAGGATTTCCTCATCATTTGTTTAGCCATAGCACAAATAGTTTTTGAGCTCTTACGGTATGCATAGGCACTGTGCCAAGGGCTTTTGTGAGCTTACAGCCTAGGAATATACTGACAAATAACCAGCAAATTAAATTATAGTGGGATAGGAACACCTATGACAGGAACACATAAGAGGAAGCAGTTGGGCAGGTACATTAAAAGGTGCACAACATTACTAATCGCCAGGGAAATGCAAATCAAAACCACAATGTGATATCACCTCACACCTGTTAGGATGTCTTTTATCAAAAATACAAGAGATAACAAATGCTGGAAAGGTTGTGGAGCAAAGGGAACCCTTGTGCACTGTTAGTGGGAATGTAAACTGGTGTAGCCACTATTGAAAACAGTATGGAGGTTCCTCAGGAAATTAGAAACAGGACTACGATATGATCCAGCATTCCCACTTCTGGTTATATATCCAAAGGAAATGAAACCCTTATCTTGAAGAGATATCTGTACTCCTATGTTCAGTACAGCATTAGTCATAATAGCCAAGGTCTGGAAACTACCTAAGTGTCTGTCAACAGATGAATGTATAAAGAAAATGTGAGATATGTATGTGTGTGTGTGTGTGTGTGTGTACTTACATGTATACATATATGTATTTACATACATACATGTACACACAATAGAATATTATTCAGCCTTAAAAAAGAAGAAATCTTGCTATTTGTGACAACACAGATGAACTTGGGAAGACATTACTAAGTGAAATAAGCCAGACGGAAAAAGACAAATACTGCATGTATCACTTACATGTGGACTCTTAAAAAAATTTTTTTTTAACTCATAAAAACAGAGAGTAGAATGGTGGTTGCCAGGGGCTAGGAGGTGGGGGAAATAGGGAGAAGTTGGTAAAAGGGTACAAACTTACAGTTACAAGATGAATAAAGTCTGAGGATCCAATGTATAACATGGTGACTATAGTTGACAATACTGTGTTGTATAACTGAAACTTGCTGAGAGAGTAGTGTGTTTGCTCTCTCTCTCTCTCTCTCTCTCTCTCTCTCTCTCTCTCTCTCTCTCTCTCTCACACACACACACACACACACACACACACACACACAGAGTAAATATGTGGGATGATAATTAATTACCTCCATGGTGGGAATCTTTTTTACAGTGTATATTTATATCAGAGCATCACATTGTATACTTTATATTACAATTTTATTTGTCAGTTATACCGCAATGAAAAAAAGAAACTTAAAAAAAATACCCCATTCAAAAAAGAAAGAAAAAAAGGGGAAGCAGTTGGGGGATCAGTGGCTCCCCTGAAAAAATAATGTGTAATTTTAGATCTAAAGAGAGAGCGGGAATTAGCCAGAAAATAACAGAAATAGCATTTTATGCATGGGAAATCTATATTGGAAAACCTAAAGGCAAGAGAAATGGTCAAATATGACTGGAAATATGGAATATGTAGGGGCTAGTGGCAAGAGATAAGTCCAGAATGTAATTAGGAACTGGATCACACAATGTGCTATGAGACATTATCATTGTAGAGGGTAGTTTGGAGGGAAGCAAGACCAGAGGCAAGGAAGCCTAGTTAGAAGGGTTTTGTAGTAATTTCATGCAAGAGATGATGGGACCATAAATCAGGACAGTAGCAGTTGGGATGAAGAGAAGTAGATGAATTCAAGTAAAAGGCAAAATTGACAGGACATAGGGACTGAATAAATGGCAAGTGTGATGGGAGAGAGGAGTCAAGGATAATGTCCAGGGTTTTAGCTTGGGGACTGACTGGCCAGTTCACTGAGGTGGAAGGGCAGCACAAGAAGAGCAGGGGGTTTGGGTGGAAGTCAGTTTAATTTTGAAAGTGTTAAGTTTGAGGTACCTGTGAAATTTTAAATAAGTATCCAGAAGACAGCAGTTATTTGGCTCGCAAACTCAGGAATTACTTGTTCTGGAGATACAGCTTTGCAAGTCATGAGTATATGGTAATTGCAAACATGAGAGAGATGAGGCAACCAGGCAGAGGGCTTTTCATTTGTGAAAAAAAAAAAAAAAACCAACAAAGAAGGGTCTGGGACTAAACTCTGAGGAGATGACACTATGTAAGAGACAAAGAGGAGTCTTCAGACAGTACTGAGTAAAATTAACCAGAGATAAGAGGAAGACAAAGAGAGTGTGGTGTCCCAAAACTAGAAGAATGTGTCAAGGATATGAGAATGGTCATCAGGATCAAAAGTTGCTTTGAGATCAAGCAAAGTGAGATCTGAAGAATTGTCCTTTAGGGCAGTTAGGAGCATGGCCTCTGTTTCTAAGCACAAGGTGTTCCTTCCACTTACAATGTTCTTTATTTCTTTTTGTATTGGAGTTTTTTTGAACTCTCAGTCCTCTTTCAAGATGTTTCTCAAATGTCTCTCTTCTGTGAAGTCTTCTCCCAGCAAAATTATTTCCTTGCTGTAGTTTCACAGCTAGTGTAGCATATTTGAGCATTTTCACAGGTGATTTGGAGTTCATCTGTGTACCTTGACAAAGATAGTGAATTCCTGAACTCACCAAGTTTGTATTAGTTCTGCTAGGGCTGGGGTCTTATAATTACTCATCTCTTGCTTCTTAACACTCCACACAGTACCTAGCAAATAAGTATTCCTTGATAAATGCTTGTGGATTTGAATGCTTGATTTTGAATATAATCCTAGGCAAAAGCAGCATTTAAAATCGCACATTAACAGTCACTTTAAAACCAAAATTTCAGGGCTTCCCTGGTGGCTCAGTGGTTGAGAGTCTGCCTGTCAACTCAGGGGACGTGGGTTCGTGCCCCGGTCCGGAAAGATCCCACATGCCGTGGAGCGGCTGGGCCCGTGAGCCACGGCCATTGAGCCTGCGCGTCTGGAGCCTATGCTCTGCAACGGGACAGGCCACAACAGGGAGAGGCCCACGTACCACAAAAAATAATCCCAAAAATTCAAATAGTGCTGCCTGTTGGATGAACTTTGTCATATGCTCTTTTCTCTAATAATATAATACAAATGAAATCCTGTTCTGTAATATGAATTATTGATATAACATTGAGGAAGGGGGTCGATAAGTAGCTTTCTGTAATTGGCCAGGAATAGACTAATTGTTCTCTCTAATAAGCCCCTGGATCCAAAATGGTCTTTCACAACACTGCCAGAATATGTAAGAGTCAGTGGAATAGTCTATTCTTTTTTTTCCCCCTCCTCTTGTTTTGGCCGCATCACGTGGCTTGCAGGATCTCAGTTCCCCTGCTAGGGATTGAACCTGGGCCATGACAGTGAAAGCCCGGAATCCTAACCACTAGGCCACCAGGGAACTCCCTGGAATATCTGTTCTTTCCTAGAGGTTAGGAATAAATTTGGTAGCTTCCAGTGGGTTATTTTAAGCTTGTGTCCC
>NW_006772773.1:34809-37745 GCF_000442215.2 Lipotes vexillifer | reverse complement strand
CCTGCTGAATAATTAAACTACCCCATGGATTTACTTCAGAAGAGAGTTACTCTTAAAATCCACTGGAGTGTACTGGGGTAATAGTTACTTGACTCAGCATGCAACATTTAAATGTTTAATGTATATAAAAATACGTGCCTTGCATTGTTGATTGTCACTTTGAAAATTGATAATATCCCTTCTTCCTTCCTCCTGGTAATTTAAGTGTAATTAATTTACTCAAATTCTTCTTTTCTGTACTTTTTCTGATTTTTTTTGCAGGGATGATAGGGGCTTGATCATTTGTTGTATGTCTATGTAAAGGATATTCAGAGCTATAGGAGCAAAAAGAATGACCTCTGCGACTGAAAAAAAAAAAAGGCTAAGGAGTGTTAAGATCTGGTTTATGGAGTTTAATGCTTGTTTTAGATAAAAGGAGAAAGAAGGGACCAGCTCATGTTAAGCAAGGATTTCTAATTCCCAGGAAAAGCCAATAGGAGAAGCCAGTGATAACAGCTTCAAAAACTGCCCATAAATAAATTGCTGGACTGAGGTATTATGGCCTGTTTCTGATATATGTGTAAAATTACATGTAAAGGTCAAGAGAGCATCATTAATATGTATGACTGGATTCCAACTCTAGTAGACAATCCATTCCCTCAGGCATAAAATGAGATAGTTGAGCATCGAAGGAGAAACATGCTGTGTAAGCCTGTGTTGTGTAATGTAGTAGTGTTATGCAGTTGTATCCTTTGGTGTTGTGATGCTGGGGTGGGATTGGAAAGGCTTGGTGTACCACCAAAAAAGGGCCTACTGGATACATCTGGTCTGTGGGGCACCTGAGAAGTTGGTGTACCTCTGCTGGGCATCATAACCAGTTCTGCTCAGTTGGTTGAGCCAGAGTGCTAGGAATTACCCCTGATAACTCTCCTTCTTTGAGCCCCATTTTCACCAGTTCTGTAGATTCTACCTCTGAAAATCCTTATTGAATCCATTTACTTCTCTCATTTATTAGATATTATTTGAATGAATGAATGCGTTCAACTGTCCAAGTTCAAATCACCATCAGCTCTCAACAGGTCTTTCACTTCTGTCTTTTTCCCTACTGCAAACATAGTGATGTTGCCTACAAATCACAAATATAGTACCAGCTTAAAATGTCTAGGCTTTAGGCTAAGATCCAAAATATTTATCATTTTCCACATGACCTTGCATAACCTGGTTCTGGCTCTCTATTTCATCCACAGCAACTGGCTTTCTGGTCCTCCAATAACTCAAACTCTCTTCCACTCTTTGGCTTTAGCATCTGTTCTTCCCTCTTCTGGGAATGCTCTTATTTCCAGTATTCTGGTAAACTTTACTTCCTCAGATACACCTTCCGCAATCTAAATTAGGTTCCTCTGTTACACTCTTTTGAAATCCTAGTACTGTTCTTGCAGAGCACTTGTTATAGCTGGGAGTTATATAAGGAAAACTTCAGAGAGAGTTAGTTGTCTGTAGTCTCTGCTCTGTCCTCAGCTGTCATTTACCCTGCAGCCCGTTCCAGTTCAGTTTTGATTCACACTGCTCCACTGAAAGTGTCCTCTTCAGGATCCTCAATGACTGTCATTTTGCCAAATTCACAGGTAGTTCTCTCTCCTTTACTTAGTTGACTTCTCAGCAAACGTCATCACAGTGGACCATTTCCTTCTTGAAACATTCTTTCTTCCTGGTTTTTGTCGCTGTTTAACCTGGTCCTCTGGGATGCAGGTGCTGAGATGGAGAGAGGTGTGCAAGAGGCTTGTTGGGAGGAGGGGCTTCCCTGTGAAAGATGCAAGAGGAAGGGAGCAAGATTGGATATGTCAAGCCTTCAGACCAAGGTTTAATAGCTTTGAAACAAAGTGGGGAGGAAGCAGAATTGGTCAGGGAAAACTTCCAGCTGTGATGCAGATCTAACAAAGTCCTTGGCAACGCTACTGGGAGCTCTGGAGCAAAGGTTCTTTGAGAAGAGACCTGTATTAGGCAGACTTGGCCAGGCCATACTACCCATAGTGTGCTCAGCAATCAACTGGGGTGACCTGGGGAGAATGTGGCTTTGGCTTAAAAGCTGAGCAGATCCTGAGGCTGTTAACAGCTGGAGGCTGTCAGTTAACTGCACTCCTTAAAACTGAATGACAAGTGGTTTCTTGATGGGAGATCCTAGCAGCACACATCCACGACTTGCCACAGAGACACCTGTACATTTCATTGTTTCCCCCTACTTACTAATCACTTTTCAATAGTCTTTGCTTTTTCTCCTGCTTTGCTCAACGCTTCAAAGTTTGAATGTGTCAACGTTTGATCCTGGATGCTCCCCTCATTTGAACTCTTTTCCTAAATCGTATGGCTTTAAATACCACCTCTATCACCTCTGCAGTGGAGGTCTGCCCTCTCCACTGAACTGCAGGCTCCTAAACTCAACAGCCTACTGGATAACTCCTCCTTGGATGTCTAATAGTCACTTCACTTTTTCTCACCAAAATAGAACCTCTTGGTTTTCTTCCCTAGATGTGTACCACTTCTATTTTCCTCTGTTTTAGTAAATAGCATTACACCCATCAAAGCATTCATCCAGACCGAGATGTGAGAGTCATTCCCAGTTTCTCTTTCCTTTACCTTACTATTCCTATCTGTTGCATCTCTGAAATATAACGTGTATTTGTCCATTTCTTCTCCCTATCTTGTCCAAGCTAAGATTCCTCATGGGCTCTTGCAGTGGTCTCTTAACTGGACTCGTTTCTTCTTTTTTGTCTTCACAGAATACTCTAAAATGAAAGCTCTATGAAGGCAAGGGCTTTACCTCTCTTGTTCACCACTGTATCCAAAGTGCCCAGAATAGTGTCTGGTACACAGCTGACACTTATTAAATATTTGTTGACTGGAAGAATGAATGAATCAATTCTCCACTTCGAATTTATAATAAATCAGAGATGCCCTTT
>NW_006772773.1:32859-34799 GCF_000442215.2 Lipotes vexillifer | reverse complement strand
TCCCTACTTAAAATTCTCCAGTGGTTTTCCAGTTTAGAATAGAATCTAGACTAGAAGACTATGTATCTGGCTCCTGCCTGCTTCACTGACTTTATCTCACATCACACTATGCTCCAGCCACAGCACCCTTCTCTCCCTTCCTCACACCAAGCTCTTTCTCACATTAAGGCCTTTCACCTGCCGTTCTTCTTCCTGGTGAGCTGTAAGGCAAGATACAGTCCTTATCATTCAGATCTCACCTCCAGAAAGTCATAGTCTCAGAGCTAACTTTCCTGGCCATTGTATGTAATTTAGTAACCACCCTCCCCCCAACCTCCATCCCAATTTTGTCACACAGTTGTGTTTTATTTCTTCATACCACTTAATTCTTCTAGCTGTTTAGTCTTTAAAGTTTATTTTGACTTAGGGTACTAGAACAGCTAGGTTCTTTTTTATTTTTAATTAGTTGCTAGCTAGCCCTTCCTTCCGGCTCCGTCTACCAAACAATCTTTTCTCACCCCCAGTGTTTCAAACGTAAGTGGGCCGAAGTAACTGCACCAGAGCCTCGAAAGTCGAGTTTAGATTATGATCATTTTAGGAAGGCTCTTGGGTGCTCTCTGGAACTTTTTTCTATAGCCTTCTGATCTGTCAGGCTTTTCCTCAGGAGAGTGACCTCATCAAATTTAACTTTTTTCCTGAAAAAAAAAGCATCATTTTTATGACAGGGTAAAGAGAGCTAGGCTAAAGACAGAGAGCTTAGTCCCAAGGTTAGTTCCAGTGTAGACAACAGGTTATGATAGCCCAATTCAGGGCAGTGGTGACAATTTGGTAGAAAATAGGGAACAGATGTGAGGTGTGTTTCAGAATGAGATTCATCAGAACTTATCGATCAGATATTCATTCAGTCATGAGTTATTGGCACCTACTCTGTGCTCCGTGTCACACCGTGGGCTAGGTTCTAGGGAACGCTAGTGAACAAGATAGCTCACTAAAAAGCCCTACAAAGAAGCGGTGGAGGAGAAAGACACTCATGAATTCATAATTATGGTTTATAATCAGTCATTTGAAGGAAACAGGGTCAAATGGTATGGCATGATGATGGTGATGGTGATTAGAGAGACGTCAGGCAAGACTTCCAAGGAGATGCCATTTTACTTGAGAACAGAGGAGAAGAGAGAAACAACTATGAAGCAAGATGATGCTCTAGAAAGAAGGAACGACACATGCATTGTAGGCATGGGGATGGAGAGGAAGGAGTCGAGATGAATGAGACCACTACCTTGAGCAGTTGCATTAATGTTGATTCTCCCAAGTGAGGCTGGGAAGGTAGGAGGAGAAACCTGTCTGAGGGGGAAGATAGTACATTCTAATTTTGACATGTTCTAGATGCCTACAGGAAAACCACACGTCTGGGTGGTAGTTGGAAATATGTAAAAATTATGGCCCAGGCACTAGATAGATATGTGGATAGTAAACTTAGGCCTGAGGTTCATTGTATAAGGGATGGTTGAATCCATAGGGCTTTGTATAATTACCTCAGAACCCTAACAAATGCCAGCTTAAAAAATTTTAAAAAAATTTTTTTATACATTTTTTAAAGGTTACTTTCCATTTATAGTTATTACAAAATATTGGCTATATTCCCTGTGATGTACATCTTTGAGCCTATCTTTCACCTAGTAGTTTGTATCTCCCACTCCCCCACCCCTATATTGTCCACCTACCTTCCCCTCAGTGGAAACCACTAGCTTGTTCTCTATATCTGTGAGTCTGCCTCTTTTTTGTTATATTCATTAGTTTGTTGTATTTTTCAGATTCCACATATAAGTGATATCTTACAGTTTTTGTCTCTCTCTGACTTATTTCATGTAGCATAATGCCCTCCAAGTCCATTCATGTTGCTGCAAATGGCAAAATTTTCAAACACCAAATTTTTAAAGGCACAGGTCAGATGTGGTTCA
>NW_006772773.1:0-32849 GCF_000442215.2 Lipotes vexillifer | reverse complement strand
TTCAGCAGAAGAGATAGGAAAACTTAAGGGCAGAGAAGGAAAAGCTTCAAGGTAAAAATAGATGTGCTTAAGTGTTGTATTTGGCAGCCAGGGAGTTACTGCAGGTCTCACAGAATTTAGTTTCAGAGCAGTGCCAGAGACAAAAAGCAAAGTTGCATGAAAAACGTGAAGGAGGTGTTGGTGGAGAAGGGAGGAGGTGTGGAGAGGCGGAATTAAGGGAGGTATCATTAAGGCTGGTGCGTTGATCAATATAGGCAGAGCTGAGCGGAAGAATGAAGCTAACGATTTGAATAATTATAAGCATATCAGGATTTTTGTTTTGTCTTTTTTTCAGGCTCTGTACCAGACCATTGTCATTTTATTTTATTTTATAGCTCTAAGTGTGACAAACCTACCGTTAGTGGAGACCATATAAATGTCAGAAAGCTGCAGAGTAACAGTGTAATCAACATGTGGGGCAATCTTCCAGTAGTTAACCATTCAGCGCGAATTATACCCTATTTATGAAAATTTAGAAACTTACTGATTTCTTGCCTGTGTACCTCATGGTTCTTAGTTTTATTGAAGATCAAAATAAGTTTGTGTGTTTCTAGAATGATTAAGATACAATATTTTGGGTAATTTTCTTTCTAGAATTACATGCCATAAATTCAGTAAACTTATTTGAACTCATTTGCAAGGCACAGCTCTGGGTGCTAGGGACACAGAGGTGTACAAAACTGGACTCTGTCTTTGAGGAAATCTAATATGGGGGAGAAGAATGCATGGTGTAAAATATAACCTGATATGACAAGTTTTATACAAGAAGTATGACATACTCAACCCTATAGAGGCACAGAAAAAGTGATAAATTTAGCCTAGAGAAGAGAGGGGAATCCTCCACAGGTGGGCCCTGACCTGAATCTGACCCATGTCTCTTCCACATGTTGTATTATCATTTAAATATAGTGTATTTAAATGTTTTATTTTTCCTTTCATAGTCTTAACCCTGATGTTGCTATTAAATTTTGTTTCTCTAATTCCTAGTATAAGTGTTTCTCCAACTCCAGTGTTCCTTGAAGGCACACAGTAGAGAGACAGTGAAATGAGAAAATAAACAAATGAATCAATGTATGTAACCGGACTAATAGCTTCACAAGGACAGGGATGTTTGTCTGTTTTGTTCAGTGCTGTATTTCTAGCACTTAGAGAGGTGCTTAGTCTGTCAGTAGGTCCATAAATACTTTTTGACTGAATGGAAGGAAAAGGGAGAGAGAGAGAGAAGAAAGGAAGGAAAATTGAAAATATATTCACTTCTAGAAGAGCAAAGAAAAGAGAAAGGACAAAAAATCCAACTCTGACAACAGTTTTGGAAAAATTAAAATTTAGAACAGTCAGAGGTTTGATTCTAGTCTGAAAGAAATTTGAATTTCAATGTATTAACTTTTTTTTGGTTCATTATTGTGAATAATCCAACATGGTGTCATTTTCTTTCTTATAGCGTTCAGCCCCTTTGGTGTCCCATCTGCTTAACACACAACGGCTATGGCACATTTCCATTCATCTGGGTCAGAAAATAAAGAGACCTTTATGTTGGCTTGGATATTACCTGCCACTGCTGTGGGTCCAATACAGTTAAAGACGGGAAACTTTTGGGTTTGTTTTCTGGAGAAATTGATGCAATCAAGCCCATTAGTGTGAATTTGTAGCTTCTTTTTGAAATGCCCCCCATTGAATTCTAGAATTTAATTAACTTTCAGACATATAAGCATTTGCCTCAGAGGAATAGCATGTTGCTACACTCCTTCATTATTTCCTCACTCTTCGTATTAAGTTCTCATCACCATAGCAGTCATTGGTTTTGCTTTTTGACTGATGACTCTTGCTTGATTCAGCTTTCCTTAGAGAGTCTAAACTGGTCTACGGCAGATCCTACTTTTGGAAGTCCAAAGAATTAAAATTTTCTCCTGACTTTGTAGTCAATATACCCATGAATTAAGAAAGCAGCTTTTTATTTTAACCTAAATTATCACCAGCTCAAAAATAGCACTATGTATTTTTTCTATTGGTTTGTTAATTTATTTATTTTTATGCATCTTGTCTCATTCCAAGAAAGAATTCGGAGAAGCTCAAAATAATAATTAGTAACACAACATTATAAAAAAGAAAGCATTCAGGGCCATGGGAAAGTAAGGGTAAAGGAATAAAGTTAGTTTACAAAAAATTATTAGAAAGGTTTTGCTGCTCAGGGGGTAAAGTTAGGTTGTAGATTCAGCTCTAAACTTGCTAGTGACCAGAGCAAAGGTGGAGACACGCTCCGTTAAGAGTCCTAGGATCCCCAAGGTGAAAACACAGAGCTTTTCCTTTTGAAAGAGTATAAAAGAAAAATGTTTCCCGGGGACCCTCATATAGGGAGCACTGGTTGATGTAGATAATATCCTCACAGTCAACACAACAGTAAACTTATAATAATTGGGCATTTACTGTGGACAAGGCATAAGTCCTTTATGTACACTTTCTCATTCAATTCCTTACAATGACCCTGTGGAGTAATTATTTTCAGATTAGGAAAGTTAGGCCCCAAGAGGTTTAGTGACTTGTCCAAGATCACATAGTAAGTGGGGAGAAAGGATTTAAAAACAGCTAAATCTGACTTTAGTGTCCTCACCTTTAATCATTTTTCTTTACTATATTCATGTTACTGTTTTTTGTTGCACCTCTCAATGTTAGTCCAAAGCAGAACCAAAAAATGAAATTCAAGAAAAGCCATTCTAAGAGGGGATCAAAGCAATGCAGCCTAAATATACAGTCAGCTCTCTGAAGATCTTACTTGGCCAGGGGTAAAATTTTGTCAACCTAGAGCTGTGTTCTTCACCTTTGTTGCATCTCTTTGATGATCTAGGGTAAGCTACAGACTTCTTTTTCAAAAAGTATGCATAGATACTATTTTAGGCAGCTCACAGGCCTCCTCTCCCTCTCACCCCCTGCACCAAATTCACCCCCCAAAACTATACATGGATGTAGAGTTGGGTAGTTGAGTGTCTGAGACAATAAACTGATAAATATTAGGTGTGTCAAATGGGGACAGATCCTTTTGCATTAACTGGCTGTTGAATATTAGATGGTTTGTCCCGTCTTAAGTCGCAAGCAAGGAGATATTTCACTAGATTCCAAATCCCACATCTCACAGTACTTTAGACAACTCCCAGGGTGTGGCGGAAGTGTATGAAAACTTTTATTATTTAAATTTATTAAAGCAGTATCTGCCTTATTAGGACCTTTGATGGTCTCACTACTTAGTCATAGGATGGGTCATTTTAGCAGTTGTATTCTGGTCCTTATTGCTCCTGGGGAATATTTAAGTGTTGTAGCAGACCATTTTACTCAGACTGATTAACTATAGGGACCGGTGAAAACCAAACTATGAAATCAAACCTTTTAATATTTTAGGAAGATGTGTAGTGATTGTCCCTGCAAACTAGACTAACAATCGTGTAAATAGTACTTTTCGAAGTCCCTATATTAGACACCTAGCCATATAACACAAGAATTCTCTGCTTGCTTAGTAGTATCTGGCCCAGCTTTATACAATGATTATACAATCAGAGGTCTACACACAGTTATCCTTTAGGTATCAACGTACTTTTACAAGCAGGTTGACCTGGATTAGAATCCCAACTCTGCCACTAACTGTATGACTGTGGACAAATGACACAGCTTCTTATACCTCATTTCTAACATAAGAGTGATAAAGGTACCTACTTCAGTGTTGAACTTAAAATGAGATAACATGTGTAAAGCCCTGGTAGTATAATGCAGACTTGATAAATGTTTAGCTTTTATTAATATTATTATACTTAACTGGTAATGCGGCAGATGGTGAACATCTCTCTCTTTTTTTTTTTTCCGGCCATGTCGGGCGGCTTGCGGGATTTTAGTTCCCCAACCAGGGATCGAACCCAGGCCCAAGGCGGTGAAAGCGCCGAGCGCTAACCACTGGATGGCCAGGGAATTCCCATGAACATTTCTTTATGATGACTCTTTATGTCATTGTAAAGGCATTAGGTCTGGAGAGCGTTTGGAGAGTTTGCTGAGTTTCAACCTGTTTTTCTCATGGGCTGTACTTGTGTATAGTACTTCTTTAGCAAGGCCTCCACTAGTGCCTTTTCTCCAATGACCTGTTTCTGACCGCAAAATGCTACTTGGGTGGTTCCCCCTGCTCTCTTGATCCTAGTAGTTCATAGCCTCTGTGCAAGGCTTTAAACTGTGTGTGGTGAGTTTCAAAACTTTTCCTGGATTCACCTTGTTTATTTCCCCATTTGAACTCTGTGCATCATCAGCTGCTGCTAATTCTTCTCCAGGCTGTTCCTCCTCCCTTACACATGGAAAATTTATTCCCCTAAAGGTATTTTTAAGAGTGTCTAACAGAGCTTATTCAGGGGGAAATGGCTGGCTTATGAACAAATGTGTCACGGGTCGGGGAGGATGGGAAAGTGTTAGGGATGGCGGACAGAGAGAGGAAATTATAGTAATTGGAACCTCTTATCCTTGTATCCTTTTGAAAGTGTTTTCTCATTGATTATCTTCATTGGAAGAGAAAATTTGGTATTTATTTTGTTAATTAATAAGGACTACATTTCTGTAACATAATATACTTCTGATAGGCTTTCAAAGTCACTGCCTATTCTTTTTTATTTTTAACATCTTTATTGGAATATAATTGCTTTACAAAGGTGTGTTAGTTTCTGCATTATAACAAAGTGAATCAGTTATACATATACATATGTTCCCATATCTCTTCCCTCTTGTGTCTCCCTCCCTCCCACCCTTCCTGTCCCACCCCTCTAGGTGGTCACAGAGCACCGAGCTGATCTCCCTGTGCTATGCCGCTGCTTCCCACTAGCTGTTTTACATTTGGTAATGTATATATGTCCATGCCACTCTCTCACTTTGTCCCAGCTTACCCTTCCCCCTCCCCGTGTCCTCAAGTCCATGCTCTAGTAGATCTCCGTCTTTATTCCCGTCTTACCCCTAGGTTCTTATGACCTTTTTTGTTTTTTCTTAGATTCCATATATATGTGTTAGCATATGGTATTTGTTTTTCTCTTTCTGACTTACTTCACTCTGTATGACAGACTCTGGGTCCATCCATCTCACTACGAATAACTCAATTTCGTTTCTTTTTATGGCTGAGTAATATTCCACTGTATATATGTGCCACATCTTCTTTATCCATTCATCTGTTGATGGACACTTATGTTGCTTCCATGTCCTGGCTATTGTAAATAGAGCTGCAATGAACATTTTGCTACATGACTCTTTTTGAATTATGGTTTTCTCAAGGTATATGCTCAATAGTGGGATTGCTGGGTCGTATGGTAGTTCTATTTGTAGTTTTTTAAGGAACCTCCATACTGTTCTCCACAGTGGCTGTATCAATTTACATTCCCACCAACAGTGCAAGAGGGTTCCCTTTTCTCCACACCCTCTACAGCATTTATTGTTTCTAGATTTTTTGATGATGGCCATTCTGACCGGTGTGAGATGATATCTCATTGTAGTTCTGATTTGCATTTCTCTAATGATTAATGATGTTGAGCATTCTTTCATGTGTTCGTTGGCAATTTGTATATCTTCTTTGGAGAAATGTCTATTTAGGTCTTGTGCCCATTTTTGGATTGGGTTGTTTGTTTTTTTGTTATTGAGCTGCATGAGCTGTTTGTAAATTTTAGAGATTAATCCTTTGTCAGTTGATTCATTTGCAAATATTTTCTCCCATTCTGAGGGTTGTCTTTTGGTCTTGTTTATGGTTTCCTTTGCTGTGCAAAAGCTTTTAAGTTTCATTAGGTCCCATTTGTTTATTTTTGTTTTTATTTCAGTTACTCTAGGAGGTGGACCAAAAAAGATCTTACTGTGATTTATGTCATAGAGTGTTCTGCCTATGTTTTCCTCTAAGAGTTTGACAGTGTCTGGACTTACATTTAGGTCTTTAATCCATTTTGAGTTTATTTTTGTGTATGGTGTTAGGGAGTGTTCTAATTTCATACTTTTACACGTACCTGTCCAGTTTTCCCAGCACCACTTATTGAAGAGGCTCTCTTTTCTCCACTGTATGTTCTTGCCTCCTTTATCAAAGATAAGGTGACCGTATGTGCGTGGGTTTATCTTTGGGCTTTCTATCCTTTGCATTGATCTATATTTCTGTTTTTGTGCCAGTACCATACTCTCTTGATTACTGTAGCTTTGTACTATAGTCTGAAGTCAGGGAGCCTGATTCCTCCAGCTCCGTTTTTCGTTCTCAAGATTGCTTCGGCTATTCGGGGTCTTTTGTGTTTCCATACAAATTGTGAAAGTTTTTGTTCTAGTTCTGTGAAAAATGCCAGTGGTGGTTTGATAGGGATTGCATTGAATCTGTACATTGCTTTGGGTAGTAGAGTCATTTTCACAATGTTGCTTCTTTCAATCCAAGAACATGGTATATCTCTCCATCTATTTGTATCATCTTTAATTTCTTTCATCGGTGTCGTATAGTTTTCTGCATACAGGTCTTTTGTCTCCTTAGGTAGGCTTATTCCTAGATATTTTATTCTTTTTGTTGCAATGGTAAATGCCTATTCTTAAAAGATGCAAAATACAAATAATATTCAGCTCTATTTTGCACTAGTTTTATAGGTTTGGAAATTTTGCAGTATTCTTTCTCAAGTAAAATTATTACTTGAACCATCAATGTTTATAACATATTAATCCAAAATTAATATGTGAGCTTACCTGTCTTCAGTGGATCCATATAGATAACACTATGAAATATGAATGGGCAGTAGGTACAGTAGTTGATTTTTCTGAATATCTGAATATTGACATTAATTATTACTTAATCCTTTTGTGCTTTAGTTTTCCTCTGTAAAACAGGTAATAATAGTACCTTCTTCATAGAGTTGTACAAATTAAGTGATAAAGAACTTAGAATAGTGCTTGCTTTGTTATGAGCATGCAAATGTTATTTATCATGATTATTAGTGCAAATCTTAGCTTTTGTGCAGATTATTAATTCAGCATTCTGAATTCACTATCAGACACATTTTGGCATTCATGATTTCTGGAAATAACCCTTGAAGTACTGGAGTTCTGTTGTAGATTAATTTCTTAGAGATATTGAGAAGGTTCACTATTTTTAGCGTAAACTTCTAAAATAACATTGACTTCACTACTTTACAAACTTGATTAAGTATTGTTTAACTTTTCAGTCAGGAAAAACCATCCATTCCCTTTCAAAAGAAGAATATTTATCTCATTTTCAAATTTGCACTGACTCACTCTTTGGCACATAAAATGTTAACTTTAGAATCTGTTTTGCAGATGTGGAGGCTGCTGCTTTTTTTTTTTTAAACATCTTTATTGGAGTATAATTGCTTTACAATGGTGTGTTAGTTTCTGCTTTAAAACAAAGTGAATCAGTTATACATATACATATGTCCCCATATCTCTTCCCTCTTTCATCTCCCTCCCTCCCACCCTCCCTGTCCCACCCCTCTAGGTGGTCACAAAGCACCGAGCTGATCTCCCTGTGCTATGTGGCTGCTTCCCGCTAGCTATCTGTTTTATATTTGGTAGTGTATATATGTCCATGCCACTTTCTCACTGTGTCCCAGCATACCCTTCCCCCTCCCCGTATCCTCAAGTCCACGCTCTAGTAGGTCTGTGTCTTTATTCCCGTCTTACCCCTAGGTTCTTATGACCTTTTTTTTTTTGTTAGATTCCATATATATGTGTTAGCTTACGGTATTCGTTTTTCTCTTTCTGACTTACTTCACTCAGTATGACAGACTCTACGTCCACCCACCTCACTACAAATAACTCAGTTTCGTTTCTTTTTATGGCTGAGTAATATTCCACTGTATTTATGTACCACATCTTCTTTATCCATTCATCTGTCGATAGACACTTAGGTTGCTTCCATGTCCTGGCTATTGTAAATAGAGCTTCAGTGAACATTGTGGTACATGACTCTTTTTGAGTTTTCTCAGGGTCTGTGCCCAGTAGTGGGATTGCTGGGTCGTATGGTAGTTCTAGTTTTAGTTTTTAAAGGCTGCTGCTTTAAAACTTGGTTAGTTGAGTGAAAATTTCATATATGTATTGTATTTCAGAGGCATTAGGAAAAAAAGTATAATGGCTGTAATCATGAAGAATAGTGGCTCTACACTGCAGTGGCTGTTTGGAAAGCCTGCCTGTACCTGCTGATATCCAGGGAGAAGTTGGTCCAGAAATACTGTCGAGCCCTGGCAGCATCGGAGTAGATGGTGGGTGGAGGCAGATTTCTGTAAGATTTGTCATACCCACTTTATCCTGTGCTGGCCACCATATTCTCTTTCCTCTTCCTCCGTATCTGCCCGTTCTCCACCCCCACCCACTGTGCTGTGTATTGCTCTTGTCCGGAGGTAGTAATTACTTCTTAACATAAACAGTCATTTGTAATTATAGGCACCTACATATTTCTCCACATTTTAAGGCCAAATCCACATATGATTTCTTGTTTTGATGCATACTCTGAGAGTAATTATTAGTGAGTAGCACTGAGTGACTTGTTTTATGCTCAAGGTGGATTTATTGTGAATTTCCCCCAATCGAATACATAGAAATAGAGGTGGGAGGATGACAGAATTCTTCTGTTTCCTCTCCAGAAGAGTTGGTTTTCATCAGTGACCTCTTTGTGTTCATTTCCAGTTGGTCAGAAATACATGCTGTTAGAAGCACTGTATCTTTACTAGTTTAATTTCATTTTCTTGCCTTCTCAAATTTTTCCACTTATGTTCATAACAGCATCATTTTCCTTTGTCCAGGACCTTTGTCGGGGACACTGTCTTCAGTCCTTGGCTCCACACTCTGCAGCCATGGCTCAGACCCTTTTGCTGGAGCACCAGTCCAGGCAGACTTCGGGGTACGCTGCTTGGTTAGGAGAGGGGTTCAGGCCTGCCCTTCATGATCCCAAACCCCTTCCTGAATCTCTGTTGCTTCCCAAAGCTTACAGAATACTGTGCACACTCCTTAACTGGGTTTGCATGGTCTTTCCCAGTCCAGTCCTAGCCTGTTTCCATCCTCATCCAGACATGCATGCAACCCCTCTCTCCAGCACACACACTGTAACCATATCAGACTATACTGACCATTCCTTTCAAGGTCTTTTCCCGTGGTATTCCTACTGCCGTAAACTTCCTCGTTCAAAATCTACCCCACAGCCCCTTCTCCCCATTTAGGAGCCAAATCAAATGTTACATCCTGTCCTCAGCCCCGCTTCCTCAGTTCTGTTCCTTTTCATCCTAGTCAAGTTTTACCGATTCCTAGCTGTATTTTTTAATTTTTCAATTTTATTATTTTTTAATTGAGGCATAGTTGATTTATAATATTGTGTTAGTTGCACGTATACAGTGAAGTGCTTCGGTTATATTTATATTTATGTGTGTGTATTTTTTCAGATTATTTTCCATTATAGGTTATTACAAGATATTCAGTATAGTTCCCTGTGCTGTACAGTAAATCCTTGTTGCTTATCTATTTTATGTATAGTAGTTTGTTAATCCCATGCTCCTAATTTATCCCTCCCCACCCCTGGATTCCTATGTGTATTTAAATAACATTTTATGCAGGAGCACTCTCTGCCTGCTATCTCTACCTTATCACTTCCCACTCCTAACTCCATAGCATTGTGATTTCTGCCCCATCATTCTACTAAAATTGCTCTTGCAGGCCTCATCTATGACCTTTATCTCTTAAATCCAATGAAGACCTTCTAGTCGTTATTTTACTTAGTATCTCTTTGGAATTGACATTCTTGATCATACCTTCCTTTTATTAAACTTTCTCCTTTGTCTTTCCTTTCCCCTTCTGCTTCCCATACCTCTTTCTTGTCTCCTGTCTCAGTGCTTTCCTTTTTTGCTGCCTCTTCCTTAGGTGTCTGTTGCACAGAGGTCTGCCTTCTGCAGTTCCCACAGGTGTATGCCTGTCTGCATCCTAATAACTCCTAATTGTATTCCTTTCACCTGCCCTGCACCACAAGATTCTCCACCTGATTGCCACACAGATGTTTGAACTTTAACTTGTTCTTACCTCCTTTACTATTATTATCTTTTGTCTTACATCACCCCTTCCACAACTCTGTTTCACTGAATGAATGAATGACACCATGTCCCTTTCCCTCCTCAAAGTTATTTTTCTTTTACACCCTCCCTACCTCATTGCCTTAGCCCAGGCCTAGATCATCTCTCACCTGGGCTATGCAACCTGCAGACTTGGCTCCAAACAGTCTTCTCCATTACCATTGCAAGTGGTTTTCTGAAACACAGGTCTGATTATATAACTTAAGTCATTCCTCTGTTTAGTGGCTCCATAGTCTCCTGGAGTGTAAAGCCTATAATCCCAGTACAACTTATAGGATACCCTTTACAGTCTAGTAATTGCTGATGATTGTTGACAATCTCATCTACTTACGCCCTCTGAGCACCTCATCCTCTTGTTAAAGCAAACTACTTGTTCCTAGAATAAGCTGTGCTTTTGCAAGCCCCCTTATGTTTGCATCTTCTATACCAATTTCTAGGACTCAGCCCTCTCCCCGAACTATGAATTTCACTTGTAGAATCTCAACTCTTCCCAAAAAACACACCTCTGAGGAATCCTTTCCAGATCTTTTCAAATGAGCTACCTCTTTCCTTTATCTGGATGCTGCCTCATGACGTGATAACGTCTTTTACCTAGTTTTTCTCCTCCACTAGATTATATGTTCTGAAGAACAGGCACCTTTGTAGTCCCAGGTATCTAGCCTATAGAAAGTATTAGTATATATTTGTTAAATTATGGCCCTATGACTTATTGCTTGTACATTATTTCTACTAGCCAAGCTGTGATTTCCATGAAGGCTAAGGCCCCATCCTAGTCAATCCTTGTTTCTTCAGAGCTAGAACAGTGCTCACGACTCAACAAAAGTTAACTGGAAGGGGCTTCCCTGGTGGCGCAGTGGTTGAGAATCTGCCTGCTAATGCAGGGGACACGGGTTCAAGCCCTGGTCTGGGAAGATCCCACCTGCCGCGGAGCAACTACGCCCGTGAGCCACAACTGCTGAGCCTGTGCATCTGGAGCCTGTGTTCCGCAACAAGAGAGGCCACGATAGTGAGAGGCCCGCGCACCGCGATGAAGAGTGGCCCCCGCCTGCCACAACTAGAGAAAGCCCTCACACAGAGACGAAGACCCAACACAGCAAAAATAAATAAATAAATAAATAAATAAAGGTTAACTGGAGCAAGTTATGTTCAAGAACATTTCAGGAGAACTTGAGAGGAGAATAGTACTAAAAGATAAATAGATAGATAATGACAATATATATTATAAATGTGTATTATTTTATTATATAAATATGTATTATTAGGTACATCTGGTACAGGATTTTAATTTTATTGAAAGCCTATTATATGTACAAAATGATGCTAGATATTAGGAGAATAAAAGGAGTTGAAATGGGTATCTATTTGGAAGATTTTTATTTGGCATATTAGAAGACGTATGAAAGTCTTCATATATTCTTTTGAAATACCTGTGAAGCATTTTTGTCATAAGTCTGAGCAGAGCAATTCTAAGCATCTACCTGTGAGTGTTCCCTTAAAACACTACACTACTTTTCTCATGAGCTTTATGATAGGTTAAAGTAAAAGGTCTTAGAGGGATAAAAAGGAATCTACTGCTTTAACATATTTGAATCTACATCTGAATATGTATTGATAGTTTTCCTTTCCCTTCTCCTTTTCCTTTTTCTCCTTCTCTCTTGTTATGTTTAATATTACTTATTCAGAAAAAGATACGAATTTCTCAATATATATTATATATAATTATACATCTATATTTTCCAATTGGTATACAAACTTTTAAGCAGTTGTTATTTGGTATCTATAGGGTTTTAATTTAATGTTGGTGGAAGCTGTTGAGTATCACTTCAGCTACAGTGATCCAGCACGTCACTTGGACTAGAACTCTGCGTAATTCAGGATCCTTTGCTTCTTTTTTTTTTCCCCAACATCTTTATTGGAGTGTAATTGCTTTACAATGGTGTGTTAGTTTCTGCTTTATAACAAAGTGAATCAGCTATACATATACATATATCCCCATATCTCCTCCCTCTCGCTACAGCCCTGCCTTTCCCACCCCTCTAGGTGGTCGCAAAGCACCGAGCTGATCTCCCTGTGCTATGCGGCTGCTTCCCACTAGCTATCTATTTCACATTTGGTAGTGTATATATGTCCATGCCTCTCTCTCGCTTTGTAACAGCTTACCCTTCACCCTCCCCGTATCCTCAAGTCCATTCTGTATGTCTGCATCTTTATTCCTGTCCTGCCCCTAGTTTCCTCAGAACCATTTTTTTTTTTTAAGATTCCATATATGTATGTTACCATATGGTATTTGTTTTTCTCTTTCTGACTTACTTCACTCTGTATGACAGACTCTGGGTCCATCCACCTCACTACCAATAACACAGTTTTGTTACTTTTTATGCCTCAGTAATATTCCATTGTGTATATATGCCACATCTTCTTATCCATTCATCTGTTGATGGACACTTAGGTTGGTTCCATGTCCTGGCTATTGTAAATAGAGCTGCAATGAACATTGTGGTCCGTGACTCTTTCTGAATTATGGTTTTCTCTTTTTGAATTATGGTCCAGAAGTGGGATTGTTGGGTCGTATGGTAGTTCTATTTTTAGTTTTTTTTTCTTTTTTCTTTTTTTTTTTTGCAGTACGCGGGCCTCTCACTGTTGTGGCCTCTCCCACTGTGGAGCACAGGCTCCAGACGCGCAGGCTCAGCGGCCATGGCTCGCGGGCGTAGCCGCTCCGCGGCATGTGGGATCATCCTGGACCGGGGCACAAACCCATGACCCCTGCATCGGCAGGCGGATTCTCAACCACTGTGCCACTAGGGAAGCCGTATTTTTCATTTTTTAAGGAACCTCCATACTGTTCCCCATAGTGGCTGTATCAATTTACATTCCCACCAACAGTGCAAGAGGGTTCCCTTTTCTCCACACCTTCTCCAGCATTTGTTGATTGTAGACTTTATGATGGTGCTCGTTCTAACTGGTGTGAGGTGATACCTCATTGTAGTTTTGATTTGCATTTCTCTAATAATTAGTAACGTTGAGCAGCTTTTCATGTGCCTCTTGGCCTTCTGTATGTCTTCTTTGGACAAATGTCTGTTTAGGTCTTCTGCTCATTTTTGGATTGGGTTGTTTGTTTTTTTGATTTTGAGCTGCATGAGCTGCTTGTAAATTTCGGAGATTAATCCTTTGTCAGTTGCTTCATTTGCAAAAATTTTCTCCCATTCTGAGGGTTGTGTTTTCGTCCTGTTTATGGTTTCCTTGGCTGTGCAAAAGCTTTTAAGTTTCATTAGGTCCCATTTGTTTATTTTTGTTTTTATTTCCATTTCTCTAGGAGGTGGATCAAAAAGGTTCTTGCTGTGATGTATGTCATAGACTGTTCTGCCTATGTTTTCCCCTAAGAGTTTGATAGTTTCTGGCCTTACATTTAGGTCTTTAATCTATTTTGAGTTTATTTTTGTGTATAGTGTTAGGGAGTGCTCTAATTTCATTCTTTTACATGTAGCTGTCCAGTTTTCCCAGCACCACTTACTGAAGAGGCTGTCTTTTCTCCATTTTATTTTTTTTTTTTTTTTTTTTTTTGGCAGTACACGGGCCTCTCACTGTTGTGGCCTCTCCCGTTGCGGAGCACAGGCTCTGGACATGCAGGCTCAGTGGCCATGGCTCACGGGCCTAGCCTCTCTGCAGCATGTGGGATCTTCCTGGACCGGGGCACGAACGCTTGTCTCCTGCATCGGCAGGCGACCCTCAACCACTACACCAACAGGGAAACCCTCTCCATTGTATGTTCTTGCTTCCTTTATCAACGATAAGGTGACCATATGTGAGTGGCTTTATCTCTTGGCTTTCTGTCCTGTTCCACTGATCTATATTTCTGGTTTTGTGCCAGTACCATACTGTCTTGATTAATGTAGCTTTGGAGTGTAGTCTGAAGGCCAGCAGCCTGATTCCTCCATCTCTGTTTTTCTTTCTCAAGATTGCTTTGGCTATTCAGGGTCTTTTGTGTGTCCATACAAATTGTGAAATTTTTTGTTCTAGTTCTGTGAAAAATGCCATTGGTAGTTTAATAGGGATTGCATTGGATCTGTAGATTGCTTTGTGTAGTATAGTCATTATCACAGTGTTGATTCTTCTAATCCAAGAACATGGTATATCTCTCCATCTTTTGTATCATCTTTAATTTCTTTCATCAGTGCCTTATAGTTTTCTGCCTACAAGTCTTTTGTCTCCTTAGGTAGGATTATTCCTAGGTATTTTATTCTTTTTGTTGTAACGGTAAATGGGATTGTTTCCTTAATTTCTCTTTCGGAATTTTCATCATTAGTGTATAGGGATGCAAGAGATTTCTGTGCATAATTTTTGTATCCTGCTACTTTACCACATTCATTGATTAGCTCTCGCAGTTTTCTGGTAGCATCTTTAGGATTCTCTATGTATTGTATCGTGGCATCTGCACAAGTGACGGCTTTATTCTTTTCCTATTTGGATTCATTTTATTTCTGTTTCTTCTCTGATTGCTGTGGCTAAAACTTCCAAAATTTTGTTCAGTGATAGCATTGATAGTGACAACCTTGTCTTGTTCCTGAACTTAGTGGAAATGGTTTCAGTTTTTCACCATTGAGAATGATGCTGGCTGTGGGTTTGTCATATATGGCCTTTATTATGTTGAGGTAAGTTCCCTCTGTGCCTACTTTCTGGAGGGTTTTTATTATGAATGGATGTTGAATTTTGTCAAAAGCTTCTTCTGCATCTGTTGAGATGATCATATGTTTTTTCTCTTTCAATTTGTTAATATGGTATCACATTGATTGATTTCCATATATTGAAGAATCCTTACATTCCTGGGATAAACCCCACTTGATCATGGTGTATGTTCCTTTCAATGTGCTGTTGGATTCTGTTTGCTAGCATTTTGTTGAGGACTTCTGCATATATGTTCATCAATGATATTGGCCTGTAGTTTTCTTTTTCTGTGACATATTTGTCTGGTTTTGATGGTGGCCTCGTCAAATCAGTTTGGGAGTGTTCCTCCTCTGCTGTATCTTGGAAGAGATTAAGGATAGCTGTTAGCTCTTCTGTAAATGTTTGATAGAATTTGCCTGTGAAGCCATCTGGTCCTGGACTTTTGTTTGTTGGAAGATTTTTAATCACAGTCTCAATTTCAGTGCTTGTGATTGGTCTGTTTATACTTGCTATTTCTTGGTGGTTCAGTCTCGGAAGGTTGTGTTTTTCTAAGAATTTGTCCACTTCTTCCAGGTTGTCCATTTTATTGGCATAGAATTGCTTGTAGTAATCTCTCATGATCCTTTGTATTTCTTCAGTGTCAGTTGTTACTTCTCCTTTTTCATTTCTAATTCTATAGATTTGAGTCTTCTCCCATTTTTTTCTTGATGAGTCTGGCTTATGGTTTACCCATTTTGTTTATCTTCTCAAAGAACCAGTTTTTAGTTTTATTCATCTTTGCTGTCGTTTCCTTCATTTCTTTTTCATTTATTTCTGATCGGATCTTTATGATTTCTTTCCTTCTGCTAACTTTGGAGTTTTTTTGTTCATCTTTCTCTAATTGCTTTGGGTGTAAGGTTAGGGTGTTTATTTGAGATGTTTTTGTTTCTTAACGTAGGACTGTATTGCTATAAACTTCCCTCTTAGAACTGCTTTTGCTGGATCCCATAGCTTTTGGGTCTTTGTGTTTCCATTGTCTTTTTCTTTTAGGTATTTTTTGTTTACCTCTTTGATTTCTTCAGTGATCTCTTGGTTATTAAGTAGTGTATTGTTCAGCCTCCATGTGTTTGTATTTTTTACAGATTTTTTTCCTGTAATTGATATCTAGTCTCATTGTGTTTGGTTGGAAAAGATAACTGGTACGATATCAATTTCCTTAAACTTACCAAGGCTTGATTTGTGACCCAAGATATGATCTATCCTGGAGAATATTCCATGAGCACTTGAGAAGAATGTGTATTCTGTTGTTCTTGGATGGAATGTCCTATAAATATCAATTAAGTCCATCTTGTTTAATGTATCATTTAAGGCTTGTGTTTCCTTATTTATTTCCATTTTGGATGATATGCCTCTCGGTGAAAGTGGGATGTTAATGTTCCCTACTATGATTGTGTTACTGTCGATTTCCCCTTTTATGACTGTTAGCATTTGCCTTATGTATTGAGGTGTTCCTATGTTGGGTGCATAAATATTTACAATTGTTTTATCTTCTTCTTGGATTGATCCCTTGATCGTTATGCAGTGTCCTTCTTTGTCTCTTGTAATAGTCTTTATTTTAAAGTCTATTTTGTCTGATATGAGAATTGCTACTCCAGCTTTCTTTTGATTACCATTTGCATGGAATATCGTTTTCCATCCCCTGACTTTCAGTCTGTATGTGTCCCATGATCTGACGTGGGTCTCTTGTAGATAGCATATATACGGGTCTTGTTTTTGTATCCATTCAGCCAGTCTGTGTCTTTTGGTTGGAGCATTTAATCCATTTACATTTAATGTAATTATCATATGTATGTTCCTATTCCCATGTTCTTAATTGTTTTGGGTTTGTTATTGTAGGTCTTTTCCTTCTCTTGTGTTTCCTGCCTAGAGAAGATCATTTAGCATTTGTTGTAAAGCTGGTTTGGTGGTGCTGAATTCTCTTAGCTCTTGCTTGTTTATAAAGGTTTTAATTTCTCTGTTGAATCTGAACTAGATCCTTGCTGGGTAGAGTAATCTTGGTTATAGTTTTTTCCCTTTCATCACTTGAAATATGTCCTGCCACTCCCTTCTGGCTTGCAGAATTTATTCTGAAAGATCAGCTGTTAACCTTATGGGGATTCCGTTATATGTTATTTGTTGCTTTTCCCTTGCTGCTTTTAATATCTTTTCTTTGTTTTTAATTTTTTTTGTTTTTTTTTTTGCGGTACATGGGACTCTCACTGTTGTGGCCTCTCCCGTTGCGGAGCACAGGCTCCGGACGCGCAGGCTTAGCGGTCATGGCTCATGGGCCCAGCCTCTCCACGGCATGTGGGTCATTCCGGACTGGGGCACGAACCCGTGTCCCCTGCAGTGGCAGGCAGACTCTCAACCGCTGTGCCACCAGGGAAGCCCTGTATTTAACTTTTGATAGTTCGATTAATATATGTCTTGACATGTTTCTTCTTGGATTTATCCTGTATGGGACTCTGTGTGCTTCCTGGAGTTGATTGACTATTTCCTTTCCTATACTAGGGAAGGTTTAGACTATAATCTCTTCAAATATTTTCTCAGTCCCTTTCTTTTTCTCTTCCTCTTCTGGGACCCCTGTAATTTGAATGTTGGTGCATTTAATGTTGTCCCAGAGATCTCTAAGCCTGTCCTCAATTCTTTTCATTCTTTTATTATCTTTATTCTTCTCTGCAGTAGTTATTTCCACTATATTATCCTCCAGGTCACTTATTCATTTTTCTGCCTGAGTTATTCTGCTATTGATTCCTTGTAGAGAATTTTTAATTGCATTTATTGTGTTGTTCATCATTGTTTGTTTGCTCTTTATTTCTTCTAGGTCCTTGTGAAACGGTTCTTGTATTTTCTCCATTGTATTTCCAAGATTTTGGATCATCTTTACTATCATTACTCTGAGTTCTTTTTCAGGTAGACTGCCTATATCCTCTTCATTTGTTTGGTCTGGTGGGTTTTTACCTTGCTCCTTCTTCTGCTGTGTGTTTCTCTGTCTTCTCGTTTTTCTTAACTTACTGTGTTTGGGGTCTCCTTTTTGCAGGCTGCAGGTTCGTAGTTCCCATTGTTTTTGGTGTCTGCCCCCAGTGGGTAAGGTTGTTTCAGTGGTTTGTGTAGGCTTCCTGGTGGAGGGGACTAGTGCCTGTTTTCTGGTGGATGAAGCTGGATCTTGTCTTTCTGGTGGACATGACCACGTCTGGTGCTGTGTTTTGCGGTGTCTGTGACCTTATTATGATTTTAGGCAGCCTGTCTGCTAATGGGTGGGGTTGTGTTCCCTTCTTGCTAGTTGTTTGGCATAGGGTGTCCACACTGTTGTTTGCTGGTCGTTGAGTGGAGCTGGGTGTTAGCATTGAGATGGAGATCTTTGGAAGAGCTTTTACCATTTGATATTACATGGAGCTGGGAGGCCTCTGGTGGACCAATGTCCTGAACTCGGCTCTCCCACCTCAGAGGCACAGGCCTGAGGCCGGCCAGAGCACCAAGACTCTGTCAGCCACACAGCTCAGAAAAGAAGGGAGAAAAAAAAGAAAGAAAGAAAGAAACATAAAATAAAATAATTAAATTTAAAAATAATAAGTGATTATTAAAAATTAAAAAAAAATTTTAAAGCTAATAAAAAGAAAGAAAGAAGAGCGTAACCAAACCAAAAAACAAATCCATCAATGATAAGAAGCAGTAAAAACTATACTAAACAAACAAACAAACAAAATGGACAGACAGAACCCTAGGACAATGGTAAAGCAAAGCTAAAGAGACAAAGTCACACAAAGAATCATACTCACAAAAAGAGAAAACGGAAAAAAGTATGTATCTATATATAAAAAAAGAAAGCAGGAAGAGAGCAACCAAATCAATAAACAAGTCTACCAATGATAATAAACTTTAAATACTAAACTAGGATAAACATAAAACCAAAAACAAATTAGATGCAGATAGCAAACCCCAAGTCTACAGTTGCTCCCAAAGTCCACCACCTCAATTTGGGATGATTCGTTTTCTATTCAGGTGTTCCACAGATGCAGAGTACATCAAATTGATTGTGGAGATTTAATCCACTGCTCCTGGGGCTGCTGGGAGAGATTTCCTTTTCTCTTCTTTGTTCACACAGCTCCTGGTGTTCAGCTTTGGATTTGGCCCCACCTCTGCTTGTAGGTCTCCTGAGGGTGTCTGTTCCCAGCCAGACAGGATGGGGGTTAAAGTAGCAGCTGATTAGGGGGCTCTGGCTCACTCAGGCTGGGGGGAGGGAGGGGTACGCAATGCAGGGCGAGCCTGCAGCGGCAGAGTCCAACATGACATTGCAACAGCCTGAGGTGAGCCGTTTGTTCTCCTGGGGAAGTTGTCCCTGGGTCACAGTACCCTGGCAATGGCGGGTTGCACAGGCTCCTGGGAGTGGAGGTGTGGAGAGTGACCTGTGCTTGCACACAGGCTTCTTGTTGGCTGCAGCAGCAGCCTTAGCATTTCATGCGCATGTCTGGTGTACGTGGGGACAGCCGTGGCTCGCGCCCATCTCTGGAGCTTGTTTAGGCAGTACTCTGAATCCCCTCTCCTCGCGCACCCCGGAACAATGGTCTCTTGCCTCTTAGGCAGGTCCACATTTTTTCCGGGGCTCCCTCCCGGCTAGCTGTGGCGCATTAGCCCCCTTCAGGCTGTGTTCATGCAGCCAACCCCAGTCCTCTCCCTGGGATCTGACCTCCAAAGCCCCAGCCTCAGCTCCCAGCCCCATCCCGTCCCGGCAGGTGAGCAGAGAAGCCTCTCAGGCTGGTGAGTGCTGGTCGGCACCGATCCTCTGTGTAGGAATCTCTCCGCTTTGCCCTCCGCATCCCTGTTGCTGTGCTGTCCTCCACGGCTCCGAAGCTTCCCTCCCATCACCCACGTCTCCTCCAGTGAAGGGGCTTCCTAGTGTGTGGAAACCTTTCCTCCTTCACAGCTTCCTCCCACTGCTGCAGGTCCTGTCCCTATTCTTTTTTCTGTTTTTTCTTTCTTCTTTTTCCTTACCCAGGTACATGGGGAGTTTCTTGCCTTTTGGGAAGTCTGAGGTCTTCTGTCAGTGTTCAGTAGGTGTTCTGTAGGAGTTGTTCCACGTGTAGATGTATTTCTGATGTATTTGTGGGGAGGAAGGTGATCTCCACATCTTACTCCTCCCCCGTCTTGAAGGTCTCTCTGAATTTTTGAATTTTATTTTATTATATGTTTTATACAGTAGGTTCTTATTAGTTATCTATTTTATACTTATTGGTGTATATTTGTCAGTCACAATCTCCCAATTCATCCCACTACCACTATCCCAGGATCCTTTGCTTCTTATTTTATGTACTAGACCCTGATCTCTCTTGTTGTTTGATTTAATGAAATAAAAGAATTTAAAAATGCTTTGTAAAGAGCTTCAGGGTTTTTTGGTTTGTAAGAACAGGGTATAATTTTTGGCTAATAAGTATTTTGGTATATATTTTTAATTGAGAATCTTCTAATTTCATTTGATCGACTTCCACATCTGAGATTTCTGAAAGTGATTCTCAGAAATGTTTAATTGTTGGTGGTTTTTCTAGAAATTTAATGAGACATTCAGCAGGTGAAACTAGAAGAGGACGGGGCAATTAAGTGATTTTTAGTATATTTATAGAGTTGGGTAATCACCACACAATCTAATTTATAATATGTCCATCACCCTAAGGAGAATCCATGTTTAGTCATTCTGCATTCTTACCTCCAGACCTAGGCAACCTATTGATCTGCTTTCTGTCTATATACTTGCTTTTTATGGACATTTCAGATAAATAGGATTATACGGTATATGATCTTTTGTGTCTAGATTCTTTCACTTAGCATAATGTGTTTTGAGGTTCGTCCATATTACACTGGGTAGTGGTTTGAGTGGTAGCTCACAAATATATTTCTATTTCAAATTTCTGGAACTTTTGAATGTTATCATACTTGGAAAAGGGATCTTTGCAGATGTAGTTGTTAAGCATTTTGAGATGAAATCATCCTGGAATATTCAGGTGGTCCCTAAATCCAGTGACAAGAATCCTTATAAGAGACAAAACAAGGAGAAGACATACAGAGGGGGCGGCCATGTAAAGATAGAGGCAGAGGTGGGACTGTTGTGGTTATAAGCCAGTGAGGCCAATCAGTGCTGACAGGCACCAGAAGCTGGAAGAGGCAAGGGGGAATTTTCCTCTAGAGCCTCCAGAGGGAGTAGACTTCTGGCCTCTAGAACCGTGAAAGGATATATTTCTGTTGTTTTAAGCTACCCAGTTTGTAGTTATTGTTATGGCAGCCTCAAAAAAGTCATATACTATAGTACGTATCACTCCTTTTTCTTTTTTATTGCCAAACAAGTTGTTTTCCATTGTACGACAGTTTTACATTTTGTTTATTCATTCATCAGTTGATGGACATTGGCGTTGTTTCCAGTTTTTGGCTATTATAAATAATGCTTCTGTGAAGATTCATGTTAAAGTTGTTGCATGGGATATGTTTTCAATTCTCCTGGGTGGATACCTAGGAGTGGAATTGCTGAGTTATGTGGTAAATCTCTGTTTAATATTTTACAAAACTGCCAAACTGTTTTCCAAACTGGCTCCACCATCTTACCTTCCTACCAGTAAAGTATAAGTGTTCCTGTTTCTTTACTTCCTCAGCAACACTTATTACTATGTGTCTTTTGATTATTGGGTATGAAATGGTATCTCACTGTGATTTTGATTTGCATTTTCTTAATAACAAATGATGTCAGGCTTCTTTTTATGTGCTTATTGGGCATTTGTATATATTCTTTAGTGCTTTACCCGTTAAAAAATGGGTCACTTATCTTTTTATTGAATTGTAAAAATTATTTAAGTATTCTCAATGGCAGTCTCTTATTAGATATATGATTTAGAAATATTTTCTCCAAGTCTATGGCTTGTTTTTAAACTTTCTTCATAGTATCTTTCGAAGCATGTAAATTTTTAATTTTGATGATGTCCATCTTATCTTTTTTTTCCTTTTATCATTTGTGCTTTTGGTGTCCATCTAAGAAATGATGCCCTAATCCAATGTCATGTTTTAAGAGTTTTACATTTATGTCTATGATCCATTTTGAGCTAATTTTTCTACGATGTGAAGTAAAGGTCCACAGTCATCTTTTTTGCATATGGATATCTAGCTGTCTTAGCATCATGTTTTGAAAAGACCATTCTTTATCCATGAAATTGTTTTGGCATATTTATTGAAAATCAATTGGCCATAAATGTAAGGGTATAACTGGTTATTTATTGTAGCATTTATTCCTTACTCTAAGTCTAGATTTCATAAGGCCTTATTTTAATAATTATAAGTGTCCTATACACAAAATACATTTCTCCTAAATGCAACTATATTTTTGGTGCAATTACTTTGTGTGCATAATGTGGCTTACGTACGTTTATAAAGATTGTTGTGGGTTTATATAGAAAAGATATTTTCCCCATTTCTGTGGGATAATACCTTTAACATTTGGGCATTTTTGAAAAGAAGGTTTTTCTTGTTGGATTTGTTCTGTGAAGAGAGCCAGCAAGTTTCAGACTCTTACATCACTCAAGTTGCTTGTGTAGTCTTTCGAGAAAAATTAAACCAAGATCTCTTAAGTGATTTCCATGCAAAATTAATGCTTCCCTTGACTTCTGCCAAATGCTGTGATGCATTTATGCAGCAGGTGCCAGAAAGTTTAGAACTTGTATCTGGAAAGAATTCAAAATTTTAAGATAGAAAGTATTTGTGCCTGGGGCAATGTAATGACCCCACCTGTGTCTTTTTCTTGTCTTCTGGGTGTTTTCATTTTGTGTCCCGAAAGGCCCAGGCAGATCCTTCTTCTATTTTTAAATCTTTTTTATGAAACACAGTTTTAATTTTACAAGACCAGATCTCTCTCCAAGTTTCAAAATATGTGGTCTTCAGCATAAAATGTTTTGACAGATACCTAATGGCCTAGCATTTTAGCATCCATTTTTTCAGGCGTAGATTCAGAGAATCAGAGCCATAAAACCATAATGTTATTAGTCACCATCAGATGCTGTGTAAATTTATATTTCATACATCTATATGCTAAGATAGCTGCCTTTTCTTTCTGTTATATTGATAACTAGCTCAACCTGTTAATGTACCACTGAAATAAATGGAACGTACTTAGTTGTTGGGTTTATTAGCTTTAATGTTTTATTTATGGTCTAAGAGGAAGAGCAGAAAGAAACTAGTATTTATTGAGTGCCTGCTGTATTCCAAGTACTGTCCTAGACACGTTTACATCCCTAATCTCATTTAATCCTCACAACCCCTCATTGTTGGTATTATTATCCCAATTTTACAGATGAACTTTAAACAAACCAGATAATGATAATGATACTTTACAGTACTTGTGTGGGGCCTTTCATATCGTAGTTCTAAAGTATCATCTGACTTTTGCAGATGTTCAGTTGTAAAAAAAGAGAAACTATCATAATTTATCTCCAGTGTTGCAGAGCTGAGGATAGAAAGAAAAGGCACACTAGGTATTTCTCAACTTTTTGTGCATATTAACTATGGAAAACATACTGAACAGAAACAAGTAAACAATACAGAATACATTCATTTGGGAGTAAGGTTTTATAATGCTCAGGTACAAATGGTATTGGAATAATTAGATATCCATATGTTAAAAAAAACATATATGAAACCTAATTCATACCACATATAAAACCTAATTCAAAGAGATCATAGACCTAATTGTAAAACTTAAAACTGTAATATTTCTAGACGAAAACATAGGAGAATTTCTATGACCTTGGGTTAGGCAAAGATTTTTTAGGTACAATATAAAAAATTTTGATAAATAGGACTTTATCAAAATTTAAAACATCTGCTATTTGCAAGACTGTTTAAAAAAAATGAAAAAGCAAGCTACAGACTTGGAAAATATTTGCCAAATACGTATCTGATACACAACTTGTACCGATAATATCTAAAGAACTCTCAAAAAATAGTAGTAGAAAATAAACAACTAAATATTGAAAACAGGCAAAAGATTTGAAGAGACACTTCACCGAAGAAGAGAAATGGTAGGCAAATAGTACATGGAAAGATCTTCAATATCATTAGTCATTTTGGAAATGTAAATTTAAATCACACTAACAATATGCACCTATTAGAATGGCTTAAAAAAAGCTGATACTACCAAGTGCTGACAACGATATGGAGTAATTGGAACTCTTATACATTGCTGGTAGGAATGCAAAATGGAACAACCACTTTGGAAAACAGGTTAGCAGTTTCTTATAAAGTTAAGCACATACTTCTCATATGGCCAGCAATTCCATTTCTAAGTATTTAACCAAGAGAAATGACAACTTATTTTTACCAAGAAAAAAAAAAACCCCACAAAACTGTACATGAATATTTGTAGTGGCTTTATTTATAATCACCTCAAACTGGAAACAACCCGCTATCCTGCATTTGGCGAATGGAAAACAAAATGTGGTATATCCATATAATGGAATGTTATTCAGCAACAAAAAGGGATGGACTACTGATATACACAACAACTTAGATACATTATGCTAAGTTAAAGAAGCAAGGCTCAAAAGGCTACATACCTTGTGATTCCTATCATATAATATTGGAAAAAGCTTAACTATAGGGATACAAAACTGGTCAATAGTTGCCAACTTTGAAGCTGGGGATGTGAGGGGTTTTCTATAAAGAAACAACACAAGGTAAGTTTTTGGAGTGGTAGAATTATGCATTTGTCAAAACTCACAGAACTGCACATTTAAAAGGATGAATTTCATTGGAAGTATGTTATACCCCAATAAACTTTACCTACCTATCAGTAAGAGAAGTCTATCCATAGGCACTCCAGCATTGGTTTGGTGGCTTTAGTGTCATCAAGGACCAGGGCCTTCTATTTTGTTGTTCTGAGATGCTGCTTGAGTCCAGAATCATATCCAAATTGCTGGCAGGGAAGGAGTAAACAAGAAGGGGTGAAGAAGGGTCTGCAACCTTCTTTTAGAGACTTTTCCAGAGTTCTTTAATACCCTTCCATTTACACCACATTAGTCAAAGCGTAGTTGCCGTATTTCATCACATGTATCTGAAAGAGGCTGGGAAATACAGACTTAGAGAAGAAAAGAGAATGGATGTTGGAGTATGCTGCTAGCAGTATCTGTCACACTGCCGATGGCGTCTAGCTGTCGCAGTGTTTTGTAACACTGAAGTTAAGTCTCCTAGATCTTCCACTAGGTTGCTTTATATCCTGAAGTTGCAAAGTGCCTTTCTGTTGTTCCTGTGTTCTGTTCCCAAACTCTTATTTGAGCTTACATTTTGCTAGTTAGTAGTTCCTAAAATTTAGTGAATGCATTCTTATATTAGGCACTGGGTTTGACAGCTCTGAAAACTAGGGTTTTGTAATGTTAAACAGCTGATTAAGTTCCCAAGCAAAGCTTAGGGAGAAGACATGCAAAAGTTATTTAAAAAAAAAAAACCAAAAACCTTCATTTGGAAAAAATCATAAATATTTGACAGCAAATGCTGGCTACTTTAAACCTGTACATTTAAAAGTCAGTTACATTTCATTGTATGTTGGTTATATCTCAGTAAGATTGATTTCTAGCTTAGATAGGCAGTGAATTTCTTTCATTCATTCAAAGCAATTATTGAGAATCTAGTATGTGTTATGTTCCTGTTGGGTTCAAGAGATTTGGTAGAACCTCTCTGTGCATACAAAGATTTAAAAAAATAAAACAAAAACCAGAGAGAGCCCTTGCTCTAATGGAGCTCTTTTCGTAGAAGAAATAGATGTCAGTATGTCTAATTACAACTTATGTGATTGGTGTTATAATGTGGGAGTTAGAAGGTTATCTGGGAGTCTGGGTAGAATGAGTTTCTGTCTTTTCCAGAATTGTTTTAGGCTGTTCCAAGTTGTTTGCATTTCCTTGTAAGTTTTAGAGTTAGCTTAATCAGTTTCTAACCCCCAAGGAGACTCTGCTGGAATTTTGATTGAGATTGCATTGAATTTAAAGATTAATTTGGGCAGAATTGAAATCTTAACAGTATTGACTCCATGAGTACAGTATATCTTCTCATTTGTGTTGATCTTCTTTTGTTTCTCTCAGAAATATTTTATGGTTTTTAGTGTACAGATACTACACATATCTTGACAGATTCAGTATTTATTCATGTTGCTATAAATGGTATTATTTTCATAATTTCAACATCCAGTTGTTTGTTGCTAGTCAATAGAAATAGAATTGATTTATGATTATTTACCTTGTATCCTGTGACATGCTAAACTCACTTATTAGTTCTACTAACATTTTTGCAGATTCTTGGGATTATCTATATAGATGATCATGTGGTCTCTTAATAATGACAGTTTTATTTCTTGTTTCCAGTCTGTAAGCCTTTAATATGTTTTATTTGCCTTATTGCACTGGTGGGCAGCTCTAGTATAGAGAGAGGGTGAGGGTTTGAGATCATTGCCTTGTTCTCAAGCATAAGAGGAAAGCGTTCAGCCTTCCTGAACGCTTAATATATACTTAATATATTAAGTATATTACCTGTATACTTTTCATAGCTGTCCTCTGTCAGGTTGAGGAAGTTCAATCCTATTCCTAGAATGCTGAGAGTTGGTTTTGTTTTTGTAATCACGAGTGGGTGTTGAATTTTTTTTCAAATGCTTATTTTGCATCAATTGAGATGATCAGATATCTTTTTTAGTCTGTTGATATGGTGTATTATATTGTTTAATTTTCAGTCCTTTCAATCCTCCTTTGCATTCCTGGTTTAAATAACACTTAATCATGTCATAGTATCATTTTTATTTATTTATTTATTTTTTGCGGTACGCGGGCCTTTCACTGTTGTGGCCTCTCCCGCTGCGGAGCACGGGCTCCGGATGCGCAGGCTCAGCGGCCATGGCTCACGGGCCCAGCCGCTCCGCGGCATGTGGGATCTTCCCGGACTGGAGCATGAACCCGTGTCCCCTGCCTCGGCAGGCGGACTCTCAACCACTGCGCCACCAGGGAAGCCCCATAGTATCATTTTTATACACTGCTAGTTTTATACACTGATACTTTCTTAAGGAATTTTGTGTCTGTGTCCATTGGGGATATGGATCCATAGTTTTGTTTTCTTGTAGTGACTTCGGTTTTGGCATCAGGGTAATGCTGGTCATATAGAATGAATTGAGAAGTGTTCCCTCTTCTGTTTTCTGGAAGGGTTTACATAGAGTTGGTTTCCTTCCTCCTCTCCCCTCCCCTCCCCTCCCCTCTCCTCCCCTCCCCCCCTTCCTTCCTTCAGATGGTTTTTTTTGGGGGGGGGCTGTGTTGGGTTTTTGTTGCTGCATGCGGGTTTTCTCTAGTTGCAGCGAGTGGGGGCTACTCTTCGTTGCAGTCTGCGGGCTTCTCGTTGTGGTGGCTTCTCTTTTTGCGGAGCACGGGCTCTAGGCACGTGGGCTTCAGTAGTTGCAGCACACGGGCTCAGTAGTTGCAGCACGCGGGCTCAATACTTGTGGCTCACGGGCTCTAGAGCACAGGCTCAGTAGTTGTGGCGCACATGCTTAGTTGCTCTGTGGCATGTGGGCTCTTCCTGGACCAGGGATCGAACCTGTGTCCTCTGCATTGGCAGGTGGATTTTTAACCACTGCGCCACCAGGGAAGTCCCCCAGATGTTTTTACTTTTATTTTTTTCTTCCAGTTTTGGGATATAATTGACATGGAACACTGTATAAGTAAGTCTAAGGAGTACAGCATAATGATTTGACTTACGTACATCATGAAATGATTACTACAGTAAGTTTAGTGAACATCCATCATCTCATACAGATACAAAATTTAAGAAATCGAAAACACTTGTTTCCTTGTGATGAGAACTCTTAGGATTTACTCTCTTACCAACTTTCATACATAACATACAGCAATGTGAATTATATTTATCATGTTGTACATTGCATCCGTAGTCCTTATTTATCTCACAACTGGACGTTTGTACCTTTTGGCTGCCTTCATACAATTTCTCCACACACTTCCCCTCGCACCCTCCCCCCAACACACACACCAGCCGCCTCTGGTAACCACAAATCTGATCTAGTTATATGAGTTTGTTTGTTTATTTTTGAAGTATAATTTGCCACAACACTATGTTAGTTCCTGTTACACAACATAGTGATTTAATATTTCTATATATTTCAAAATGATCACCAGGGTAAGTTTCGTTACCGTCCGTCACCATACAAATATATTATGTAATTATTGACTGCATTCCCAGACTGTACATTTCACACTTACGACTCATTTATTTTGCAATTGGAAGTTTGTATCTTAAAAAAGTTTTTAAAATTTATTTTATTGTAGTATAGTTGATTTACGTGTTAATTTCTGCTGTACAGCAAAATGATTCTGCTGTACATATACATATATATTCTTTTTCATATTTTTCCATTATTGTTTATCACAGGATATTGAATATAGTTCCCTGTGTTATACAGTAGGACCTTGCTGTTTATCCATTCTCTATATAATAGTTTGCATCTCCTAATCCCAAACCCCCAATCCATCCCTCCCCCACACCTCTGACTCCTTGGCAACCACAAGTCTGTTCTCTGTGTCTGTGAGTCTGTTTCTGTTTTGTAGGTAAGTTCACTGTGTCATATTTTAGATTCCACATATAAGTGATAGCATTTTTTCTTTTTTTCTGAGTTTTTTCTTTCTCTTTCTAATTTAGGAAGTTTATATCTCTTATTCTCCCTCACCAATTTCTCTCCTACCCCCACTTCCTCCCCTCTGGCAACCACCTGTTTGTTCTCTGGATCTATGACTGTGTTTCTGTTTTGTTATATTTGTTCACTTGTTTTTTAAGTTTGACATGTAAGTGAAATCATACAGTATTTGTCTTTCTCTGTCTGACTTATTTCACTTAGCATAATACCCCCAGGTCCATTCATGTTGTTGCAAATGGCAAGATTTCATTCTTTTTTTATGGCTGAGTAATGTTCCATTGTATATATATATATATATATGTGTGTGTGTGTGTGTGTGTGTGTGTGTGTGTGTGCGCACCACATCTTCTTTATCCATTCATCTGTTGATGGGCACTTGGGTTGCTTCCATATCCATGCTGCAGTGAACATAGGGGTGCATATACCTTTTCATATAAGTGTTTTCTTTTTCTTTGGATAAATACCAAGGAGTGGAATTGCTGGATTATACGGTAGTTCTGTTTTCAGTTTTCTGAAGAATCTCCATACTGTTTTCCATAGTGGCTGCACCAATTTATATTCCCACCAACAGTGCACAGGGTTCCTTTTTCTCCACATCCTTGACAACACTTGTTATTTGTTGTCTTTTTGATAATAGCCATTCTGACAGGTGTGAGGTAATATCTCATTGTGGCTTTGATTTACATTTCCCTGATGTTGAGCATCTTTTCATTTGCCCGTTGGCCATCTATATGTTTTCTTTGGAAAAATGTCTATTCAGATCCTCTGCCCATTTTATTTTTTTTTAAATCTCCTGTAGTTTATTCTTGTTTTTTGGGGGTCTTTATAGTCCTGCATCTGGTCAGCCTGAGAGGTGTCAACTAGTGTCCATTCAAATGTGTCAAGTGGATAATTTGCCTTTCTGAGTCTTCCAGAGTCCCCAGATCTTGTTAACTCCCTTCCTCTTGTTGACCTGAAACAAACAGACGGTCAGATATTTCTCCAGCAAAATGGGTTTATTTGGGATCAGCAGAGAATTGCAATTCAAGGTCTGCCACCATGGACCCATGTGCAAGTCCCCAGAGGCACGGGAAGGAGAACTCTTTTATAGAGGGCAAAAGGAAGTTGGGAGGGCTTTAGTAAACAGAGTCCATGTCTTTTCATTGGCTGAGTCCTTGCCAGGAAAGAAGAGGAGTCTTTCTTCTTCCCATTGGGCTCTGCTGTTGTTGTAACTTCATCTGTCAAAGTTATCAGAGGCTTTCTGCTGGGGCTACATGGGGCTACTCAAGAGCACTGTTGTGGGGAGGGCTGCTCTTTGTCTGGGGGAACTTTGTCCTGCCTCTGCCCATTTGTTTTTTAAACATCTTTATTGGAGTATAATTGCTTTACAATGGTGTGTTAGTTTCTGCTTTATAACAAAGTTATACATATACATATATCCCCATATCTCCTCCCGTCAGGTTGTTTGATTTTTGATGTTGAGCTGTATGAGTTCTTTGTATATTTTGGATATTAACCCCTTATTAGATATATCTTTGCAAATATCTTTTCCCATTCAGTAGGCAGCCATTTCTTTCTTAAGGTAATTTCTTTCTTAAATGTCTGGTAGAATTCAACAGTGAAGTCATCCTTAGTGGGAGAATTTTAAACTATGTACTTAGTTTAAAATCATATAGGAATATTCTAGTTATTTATTTTTTATTGAGTGAGCTTTGGTAGTTTGTCTTTTAAGGAAATTTGTCCACTTGATCTAAATTATCAAATTTATTTATATAAATTCATTCATAAAATTTCCTGATTATTCTTTCAATGTCATTAAGCTCTATAGTGGTATTTCTCTTTCATTCAAGATATTGGTGTTTGATGTTGTCTCCAATTTCTGTTTTTTTAATCATTCCAGCTAGAAATTCATTAATTTTATTGATCTTCTCAAATAGCCAGCTTTTCGTTTCTCTACTGGTTTTCTGTTTTCTGTTTTATTCATTTGTATTCTCATTTCCCTCCTTCTGCTAGCTTTGGATTTAATATTCTCCCTTTTTTCTAGTTTGAATTTTAGGTCATTGACTTGAAGTCTTTCCTTTTTTCTAACATATGTAGCTACTGCTAGATTTTTCCTCTGTGCCCAGCTTTAGTCGAACACCATGAATTTTGATATATTGTATTTTCACGTTTTTTGGCTTCAGAGTGTTGTCTAATATCCCTTATGATTTTTTTCATTGACTCATGGATTATTTAGAATTGAATTTATTAATTGCTACATGTTTTGGAAGAGATATATTTCCAGATACATTTCTGTTATTGATCATTTAGTTTTATTTTTTGGACAGTGTACATATTTTGTATGATTTCTGTCATTTTAGTGTGCTTAGATTTGCTTTAATGGCCCAGGATGTGGTCTATCTTGGTGAATGTTCAATGTATAAAAGAATGCACATCCAGTTGTTGGGTGAAGTATCATATAAATGATAATTACCTCAACTTGTTTGGTACAGTTTTTGAGGTCTTCTGTAGCCTTACTGATTTTTTTGGAGGGGCAGAGAGAGGTCTACTTGTTCTGTTAGTTAATGAGAGAGGAGTGTTGAAGTATACAGCTATAAGTATGGATTTGCATTAGAGAAATGCAAATCAAAATCACAATAAGGTATCACCTCACACCGGTCAGAATGGCCATCATCAAAAAATCTAGAAACAATAAATGCTGGAGAGGGTGTGGAGAAAAGGGAACCCTCCTGCACTGTTGGTGGGAATGTAAATTGGTACAGCCACTATGGAGAACAGTATGGAGGTTCCTTAAAAAACTGAAAGTAGAACTACCATATAACCCAGCAATCCCAGCAAACTACTGGGCATACACCCTGAGAAAACCATAATTCAAAAAGAGTCATGTACCACAATGTTCAATGCAGTACTATTTACAATAGCCAGGGCATGGAAGCAACCTAAGTGTCCATCAACAGATGAATGGATAAAGAAGATGTGGCACATATATACAATGGAATATTACTCAGCCATAAAAGGAAACGAAATTGAGTTATTTGTAGTGAGGTGGATGGACCTAGAGTAGAGTCTGTCATACAAAGGGCAGGAATAAAGAAGCAGGTATAGAGAACAGACTTGAGGACACAGGGGCCGGGAAGGGTAAGCTGGGATGAAGTGAGAGAGTAGCATTGACATATATATACTACCAAATGTAAAACAGATGGCTAGTGGGAAGCTGCTGCATAGCACATGGAGATCAACTCAATGCTTTGTGACGACCTAGAGACATGGGATAGGTCGGTGGGAGGGAGGCTCAAGAGAAGAGGATATGGGGATATATGTATACATATAGCTGACTCACTTTGTTGTACAGCAGAAACTAACACAGCATTGTAAAGTAATTATACTCCAATAAAGATGTGAAAATAAATCATATGAACCTATAAAAAAAAGTATGGATTTGGTATTTCTTCTTTTATTTCCATTAACTTTGCTTTCACATTTTGAAACTCTGTTATTAGGGACGTATGCATTTAGGATTGTTATGTCTTCTTGATCATTTGACTCTCTATCATTATGAACTTTTCCACTGTCTCTAGTTTTATTTCTTGTTTTGAAGTCCACTTTGACATTAATATAGTCACTCTAGCTTTCCTTTGATTATGTTATGGCAGATATTTTTCCATCCTTTTAATGTTAGACAGTTTAGTATTTTTATTTATTTATTTAAAGATTTATTTATATATATTTTTGGCTGCGTTGGGTCTTCGTTGCTCTGTGTGGGCTTTCTCGTTGTGGCAAAGGGCACTACTCTTTGTTGCAGTGCATGGGCTTCTCATTGTGGTGGCTTCTCTTGTTGTAGAGCACAGGCTCTAGGCACGCGGGCTGAAGTAGGTGTGGCACGTGGGCTCAGTAGTTGTGGCTCATGGGCTCTGGAGCACAGGCTCAGTAGTTGTGGCACACGAGCTTAGTTGCTCTGCGGCGTGTGGGATCTTCCCGGATCTGGGATCGAACCTGTGTACTCTACGTTGGCAGGTGGATTCTTAACCACTGTGACACCAGGGAAGTCCCAAGTCTTTATATTTAAAGATTATTGTGTGTTTTTTAATACAGAATCTGCTGAATTTTGCTTTTATCTAATCTGACATTCTTTTCCTTTTAATTCTAGCTTTTATGCCTTTTCCAATTAATGTAATTTCTGATGAGGTTGGATTTAAACCTACCATATTGCTATTTATTTTATATTTATCCCATTGTTCTTTTTAATTATCTTTTCCTATTTTTTAAACATCTTTATTGGAGTATAATTGCTCTACCATGGTGTGTTAGTTTCTGCTTTATAACAAAGTGAATCAGTTATACATATACATATGTCC
>NW_006772772.1:34979-160248 GCF_000442215.2 Lipotes vexillifer | reverse complement strand
TAGAGTATTTTTCATTTCATTTATTGTGTTGTTCATCATTGTCTGTTTCATCTTTATTTCTTTCATCTTTATTTCTTCATTTCATTTATTGTGTTTTTCATCATTGCCTGTTTCATCTTTATTTCATTCTTTATTTCTTCTGCTTCTTGCATTTTGTCCATTCTATTTCCAAGATTTTGGATCATCTTTACTATCATTATTCTGAACTCTTTTTCAGGTAGACTGCCTATTTCCTCTTCATTTGTTAGGTCTGGTGGGTTTTTATCCTGCTCCTTCATCTGCTGTGTGTTTTTCTGTCTTCTCATTTTGCTTATCTTACTGTGATTGGGTTCACCTTTTTGCAGGCTGCAAGTTCGTAGCTCCCGTTGTTTTTGATGTCTGTCTCCAGTGGCTAAGGTTGGTTCAGTGGGTTGTGTAGGCTTCCTGGTGGAGGGGACTAGTGCCTGTGTTGTGGTGTATGAGGCTAGATCTTGTCTCTCTAGTGGGCAGGTCCACGTCTGGTGGTGTGTTTTGGGGTGTCTGTGGACTTATTATGATTTTAGGCAGCCTCTCTGCTAGTGGGTGGGGTTGTGTTCCTGTTTTGCTATATGGTTGGCATAGGTTGTCCAGCACTGTAGCTTGCTGGTCGTTGAGTGAAGCTGGGTGCTGGTGTTGAGATGGAGATCTCTGGGAGATTTTCGCCGTTTGATATTATGTGGGGCTGGGAGGTCTCTTCTTGATGAGTGTTCTGAAGTTGGCTCTCCCACCTCAGAGGCAGAGTCCTGACTCCTGGCTGGAGCAGCAAGAGCCTTTCACCCACTCGGCTCAGACTTTTGGGAGGTCTGAGGTCTTCTGCCAGCATTCAGTAGGTGTTCTGTAGGAGTTGTTCCACATGTAGATGTATTTCTGGTGTATTTGTGGGGAGGAAAGTGATCTCCGCGTCTTACTCCTCTGCCATCTTTCCACCGCCCCCTAACATTCTTTATTTTAAAATCTATTTTATCTGATATGAGTATTGCTACTCCAGCATTCTTTGATTTCCTCTTCCATGGAATATCTTTTTCCACCCCCTCACTTTCAGTCTGTTTGTGTCCCTGGGCCTGATGTGGGTCTCTTGTAGACAGCATGTATATGGATCTTGTTTTTCTATCCATTCAGTAAACCTCTGTCTTTTGGTTGGAGCATTTAATCCATTCACATTAAAGGTTACTATTCATATGCATATTCCTATTACCATTTTCTTAATTGTTTGGGGGTGGTTTTTGTAGGTTGTTTTCTTCTCTTGCGTTTCCCACTTAGGGAAGTTCTTTTAGTGTTTGTTGCAGAGCTGGTTTGGTGGTGCTGAATTCTCTTAGTTTTACTTGTCTGTAAAACTTTTGATTTCTCTGTTGAATCTTGGGTTCATCACTTTAAATATATCATGCCACTTCCTTCTGGCTTGTAGAGTTTCTGCTGCCAAATCAGCTGTTAACCTGTTGGGAGTTCCCTTGTATGTTATTTGTCATTTTTCACTTGTTGCTTTTAATAATTTTTCTTTGTCTTTAATATTTGTCAAATTGATTACTATGTGTCTCAGCTTGTTTCTCCTTAGGTTTTTTCTGCCTGGGACTCTCTGCCCTTCCTAGCCTTGAGTGGCTATTTCCTTACCCATGTTAGGGAAGTTTTTGACTATAATTTCTTCAAGTATTTTCTCAGGTTCTTTCTCTCTTCTCCTTCTGGGACCTCTATAAATGTGAATGTTGTTGTGTCTAATGTTGTCCCAGGAGTGTTTTAGGCTGTTTTCATTTCGTTTCATTCTTTTTTCTTTATTCTGTTCCATGGAAGTGAATTCCAACATTCTGTCTTCCAGTTCACTTACCCGTTCTTCTGCCTCAGTTATTCTTCTATTGGTTCCTTCTAGTGTAGTTTTCATTTCACTTATTGTATTGTTATTGTCTGCTTGTTCTTTATTTCTTCCAGGTGTTTGTTCTTTAATATTTCTTGGTCTTTTTTAAGCATTTCTAGCATCTTCTCGATCTTTGCCTCCATTCTTTTCCCGAATTCCTGGATCATCTTCACTATCATTCTTCTGAGTTATTTTTTTGGAAGGTTGCCTATCTTCACTTCATTTAGTTGTTTTTATGGGGTTTTTATCTTGTTCCTTAATGTAGTACATAGTCCTCTGCCTTTTCATTTTGTTTATTTTTATGTGAATGTGGTTTTCATTCCACAGGATGCAGGATTGTAGTTATTATTTCTGCTGTCTGCCCTCTGGTGGATGAAGCTAGCTAAGGGGCTTGTGCAAGCTTCTTGATGGGAGGGACTGGGGGTGGGTAGAACTTGGTGTTTCTCTGGTAAAACTTTAATCAGAGCTCAGTAAAACTTTAATTTGCTTGTCTGTTGTTGGGTGGGGCTGAGTTTCCTCCTTGTAGGTTGTTTGGCCTGTAGTGACCCAGCTCTGGAGGCTACAGGATCTTTGGTGGGGTTAATGGTGGAATCTGGGAGGGCTCATGCCAAAGAGTACTTCCCAGAACTTCTGTTTCCAGTGTCCTTTGTCCCCACAGTGAGCCACAGCCACTCCCCACCTCTGCAGGAGACCCTCCAACACTAGCAGGTAGGTCTGGTTCAGTTTCCTATGGGATCACTGCTCCTACCCCCTGAGTCCTGATGCACACACTACTTTGTGTGTGCCTTCCAAGAGATGAGTATTTGTTTCCACCAGTCCTGTCAAAGTCCTGCAATCAAATCCCACTAGGCTTTGAAGTCTGATTCTCTGGGAATTCCTTCTCCCATTGACAGACCCCTCCAGGTTGGGAAGCCTTACCTGGGGCTCAGAAATTTCATTCCAGTGGATGGACTTCTGTGGTATAATTGTTCTCCAGTTTGTCACCCACCCAGCAGTTATGGCATTTGATTTTATTTTGATTGTGCCCATCCTACCATCTTATTGTGGCTTCTTGTTTTTCTTTGGATATGGGGTATCTTTTCTGGTGAGTTCCAGTGTCTTCCTGCCAATAACTGTTCAGAAGTTTGTTGTGATCCAGTGCTCTTGCAAGAGGAAATGAGCACACATCCCTCTGCTCTGCCATCTTGAACTGATCTGCAAGTTTGCATTCTTAAACAATAACTGTTTTAACCCCTCACTTCCATTCCCTGGTAACCATACTTTTATTCTCTGTTTTTTCAAGTTTTACTTTCTTAGGTTCCACCTGTAAGTGATGTACAATTGTCTTTCTCTGCCATACTTATTTCAAATAGCCTATAGGTCTTGTGAAAACTGCTGCAATAAACATGGGGGTGAATAATCTCTTTAAAATTTTGTTTTTATTTCTTTTGGTTATATACACAGAAGAAGTGGAATTGGTGGATCATATAGTGGGTCTATTTTTAATTTGTTGAAGATTTACCATATAGTTTTCCATAGTGAACCAATTTAAATTCCCACCAACAATGAACTAGGGTTCCCTTTTCTCCACATGCTTGCAAACACTTTTCTCTTGTCTTCTTGATGATAGCCATTTTATCATGTTTGAGATGATATCTCACTGTGGATTTGATTTGATTTTACTGGGTGGCCAGTAATATTAAGCATTGTTTAATGTACCTGTCGTCCATTTCTTTATCTTCATTGGAAAAACATCATTTTTTTAAGAGCTAAACTGGTATTTTATTTTTCTTATTTTTCTCATGTGCATACATATGATAGAAGATAAAATAAAAGGGTTTATAATAAAAAGCAACAATCTCCTGCTCTACCTTTCCCACCCATCAGTTACTTTCCCAGGGCCAACACTTGAAATGTTTTCTATTTCTACTTCTTCTAGTGTTTAGCTCCACATCTTTAAATATGTTTATGTAGTTATTTCTTTTTTTGACTTCTTTATTGGAGTATAATTGCTTTACAATGCTGGGTTAGTTTCTGCTTTATAACAAAGTGAATCAGTTATACATATACATATGTTCCCATATCTCTTCCATATTGCATCTTCCTCCTTCCCAGCCTCACTATCCCAGCCCTCTAGGTGGTCACAAAGCACCAAGCTGATCTCCCTGTGCTATGCGGCTGCCCCCGACTAGCTAGCTATTTTACGATTGGTAGTGTATATATTTACATGCCTCTCTCTCAATCTGTCAGAGCTTACCCTTCCCCCTCCCCATATCCTCAATTTCATTCTCTAGTAGGTGTGTGTCTTTATTCCCATCTTACCCCTAGGTTCTTCATGACCATTGTTATTTTTTTTTCTTAGATTCCATACATATGTGTTAGCATACGGTATTTGTTTTCCTCTTTCTGACTTACTTCACTCTGTATGATAGACTTTAGGTCCATCCACCTCACTACAGATAACTCAGTTTTGTTTCTTTTTATGGCTGAGTAATACTCCATTGTATATATGTGCCATAACTTTTTTATCCATTCATCCAATGATGGACACTTAGGTTGCTTCTATCTCTTGGCTATTGTAAATAGAGCTGTGATGAACATATTGGTACATGACTCTTATTGAATTATGGTTTTCTCATGGTATATGCCCAGTAGTGGGATTGCTGGGTCGTACGGTAGTTCTATTTGTCATTTTTAAGGAACATCCATACTGTTCTCCATAGTGGCTGTACCAATTCACATTCCCACCAGCAGTGCAAGAGTGTTCCCTTTTCTCCACACCCTCTCCAGGATTTATTGTTTCTAGATATTTTGATGATGGCCATTCTGACCAATGTGAGATGATATCTCATTGTAGTTTTCATTTGCATTTCTCTAATGATTAATGATGTTGAGCATTCTTTCATGTGTTTGTTGGCAATCTGTATATCTTCTTTGGAGAGATGTCTATTGAGGTCTTATGCCCATTTTTGAATTGGGTTGTTTGCTTTTTTGTTATTGAGCTGCGTGAGCTGCTTGTAAATTTTGGAGATTAATCCTTTGTCAGTTGATTCATTTCCAAATATTTTCTCCCATTATGAGCGTTTTATTTTGGTCTTGTTTATGGTTTCTTTGCTGTGCAAAAGCTTTTAAATTTCATTAGGTCTCATTTGTTTATTTTTGTTTTTATTTCCATTCCTCTAGGAGGTGGGTCAAAAAGGGTCTTGCTGTGATTTATGTCATAGAGTGTTCTGCCTATGTTTTCCTCTAAGAGTTGATAGTTTCTGGACTTACATTTAGGTCTTTAATCCATTTTGAGCTTATTTCTGTGTATGGTGTTAGGGAGTGATCTAATCTCATACTTTAACATGTACCTGTCCAGTTTTCCCGGCACTACTTATTGAAGAGGCTGTCTTTTCTCCACTGTATATTCTTGCCTCCTTTATCAAAGATAAGGTGACCATATGTGCGTGGGTTTATCTCTGGGATTTCTCTCCTGTTCCATTGATCTATCTTTCTGTATTTTTGCCAGTACCATACTGTCTTGATTAGTGTAGCTTTGTAGTATAGTCTGAAGTCAGGGAACCTGATTACTCCAACTCCATTTTTTGTTCTCAAGATTGTTTTAGCTATTCAGGGTCTTTTGTGTTTCCATACAAATTGTGAAATTATTTGTTCTACTTCTGTGAAAAATGCCAGTGGTAGTTTGATATGTATTGCATTTAATCTGTAGATTGTTTTGGGTAGTAAAATCATTTTCACAGTGTTGATTCTTCCAATCCAAGACCATGGTATATCTCTCCGTCTATTTGTATCATCTTTAATTTCTTTCATCAGTGTCCTATAATTTTCTAAATACAAGTCTTTTGTCTCCTTAGGTAGGTTTATTCCTAGATATTTTATTCTTTTTCTTGCAATAGTATGGGAGTGTTTTCTTAATTTCACTTTCAGATTTTTCATTATTAGTGAATAGGACTGCCAGAGATTTCTGTTCATTAATTTTGTATCCTGCTACTTTACCAAATTCATTGATTACCTCTAGCAGTTTTCTGGTAGGATCTTGGGGATTCTCTATGTATCGAGTCATGTCATCTGCAAAAGGTGACAGCTTTACTTCTTCTTTTCCAATTTGGATTCCTTTTATTTCTATTTCTTCTCTAATTGTTGTGGCTAAAACTTCCAAAACTATGTTGAATAACAGTGGTGAGAGTGGGCAAACTTTTCTTGTTCCTAATCTTACTGGAAATGGTTTCAGTTGTTCACCACTGAGGACGGTGTGGCTGTGGGTTTGTCATGTATGGCTTTATGTTGTGGCAAGTCCCTTCTCTGCCAACTTTCTGCAGGGATTTTATGAAAATTGGGTGTTGAATTCTGTCGAAAACTTTCTCTTCATCTATTGAGATGATCATATGGTTTTTCTCCTTAAATTTGTTATTATGGTGTATTACATTGATTTATTTGCGTATATTGAAGAATCCTTGCGTTTCTGGAATAAACCCCACTTGATCATGGTGTATGAACCTTAAAATGTGCTGTTGGATTCTGTTTGCCAGTATTTTGTTGAGGATTTTTGCATCTATGTTCATCACTGATATTGGCCTGTAGTTTTCTTTCTTTGTGACATCTTTATCTGGTTTTGGTATCAGGGTGATTGTGGCCTCATAGAATGAGTTTGTGAATGTTCCTCTCTCTGCTATATCTTGGAAGAGTTTGTGAAGGATAGGTGTTAGCTCTTCTCTAAATGTTTGGTAGAATTCACCTTTGAAGCCATCTTGTCCTGGGCTTTTGTTTGTTACAAGATTTTTATTCACAATCTCAATTTCAGTGCTTGTGTATTGTCTGTTCATATTATTTTTTCATGTCTGTTTTTCTCTTTTTCTTCTTTTTTTTAATTGGAGTATAATTGCTTTACAATGGTGTGTTCGTTTCTGACTTATAAGAAAGGGAATCAGTTATACATACACATATGTTCCCATATCTCTTCCCTCTTGCTTCTCCCTCCCTCCCAATTTCCCTATCCCACCCGACTAGGTGGTCACAAACCATCGAGCTGATCTCCGTGTGCCATGCCACTGCTTCAAACTAGCTATCTATTTTATGTTTGGTAGGGTATATATGTCCATGCGACTCTCACGTTACCACAGCTTATCCTACACCCTCCACATATCCTCAAGTCCATTGTCTAATAGGTCTGTGTCTTTATTCCTGTCTTACACCTAGGTTCTTCATGATCTTTTTTTTCTTAAATTCCATTTATATGTGTTAGCATACAGTATTTGTTGTTCTCTTTCTGACTTACTTCACTCTGTATGACAGAATGTAGGTCCTTCCACCTCACTACAAATAATTCAATTTCGTTCCTTTTTATTGCTGAGTAATATTTCGTTGTATATATGTGCCACATCTTCTTTATCTATTCATCCAATGATGTACACTTAGGTTGCTTTCATCTCCTGTCTATTGTAAATAGAGCTGTAATGAACATTTTGGTACATGACTATTTATGAATTATGGTTTTCTCAGGGTATATGCCCAGTAGTGGGATTGCTGGGTTGTCTATTTGTAGTTTTTTAAGGAACCTCCATACTGTTCTCCATAGTGGCTATATCAATTAACATTTCCACAAGCAGTACAAGAGTGTTCCCTTTTCTCCACACCCTCTCTTGCATTTATTGTTTCTAGATTTTTTAATGATGACCATTCTGACAGTGTAAGATGATATCTCATTGTAGTTTCGGTTTGCATTTCTCTACTGATTAATGATGTTGAGCATTCTTGCATGTGTTTGGTGGTAATCTGTATATCTTCTTTGGAGAAATGTCTATTTAAGTCTTCTGCCCATTTTTGGATTGCGTTGTTTGTTTTTTTTTCTTATTGAGCTGCATGAGCTGCTTTTAAATTTTGGAGGTTAATCCTTTGTCAGTTGCTTCATTTGCAAATATTTTCTCCATTCTGAGGGTTGTCTATTGGTCTTGTTTATGGTTTCCTTTGCTGTGCAAAAGCTGTTAAGTTTCATTAGGTCCCATTTGTTCATTTTTGTTTTTATTTCCATTTCTCTAGGAGGTGGGTCAAAAAGGATCTTGCTGTGATTTATGTCATAGAGTGTCCTGCCTATGTTTTCCTCTAAGAGTTTGATAATTTCTGGCCTTACATTTAGGTCTTTAATCCATTTTGAGCTTATTTTTGTGTATGGTGTTGGGGGGTGATCTAATCTCATACTTTTATATGTACCTGTCCAGTTTTCCCAGCACCACTTATTGAAGAGGCTGTCTTTTCTCCACTCTATAGTTTTGCCTCCTTTATCAAAGATAAGGTGACCATAAGTGCATGGGTTTATCTCTTGGATTTCTATCCTGTTCCATTGATCTGTATTTCCATTTTTGTGCCAGTACCATACTGTCTTGATTTCTGTAGTTTTGCAGTATAGTCTGAAGTCAGGGAGCCTGATTCCTCCAGCTCCATTTTTCATTCTCAAGGCTATTTTGGCTATTCGGGGTCTTTTGTGTTTTCATATAAATTGTGAAAAATTTTTTCTAGTTCTGTGAAAAAAGCCAGTGGTAATTTGATATGGATTGCATTGAATCTGTAGATTGCTTTGTGTAGTAGAATCATTTTCACAATATTATTCTCACAACCCAAGAACATTGTCTATCTCACCATCTATTTATTTCATCTTTAGTTTCCTTCATCAGTGTCTTATTATTTTCTGCATACGGGTATTTTGCCTCCTTATGTACATTTATTCCTAGGTATTTTGTTCTTTTAATTGCAAAGGTAAATGGGAGCGTTTTATTAATTTCCCTTTCAGATTTTTCATCATTAGTTTATAGGAATGCCAGAGTTTTCTGTGCATTAGTTTTGTATCTGGCTACTTTACCAAATTCACTGATTAGCTCTGGTAGTTTTCTGGTAGCACCTTGGTATTCTCAATGTACAGTGTCATGTCATCTGCAAACAGTGACAGATTTACTTCTTCTTTTCTGATTTGGATTCCTCTTATTTCTTTCTCTTCTCTGATTGCTGTGACTAAAACTTCCAAAACTATGTTGAATAATAATGGTGAGAGTTGGCAACCTTGTCTTGTTCGTGATCTTTTTAGAAAAGCTTTCAGTTTTTCACCATTGAAGATGATGTTGGCGGTGAGCTTGTCATACATGGCCATTATTGTGTTGAGGAAAGTTCCCTCAATGCCTACTTTCTGCAGGGTTTTTATCATAAATGGGTTTTGAATTTTGTCGAAGCTTTCTCTGCATCTATTGAGATGATCATATGGTTTTTCCCCTTCAATTTGTTATTATGGTGTATCTCGTTGATTGATTTGCATATATTGAAAAATCCTTGCATTCCTGGAATAAACCCCACTTGACCATGGTGTATGATATTTTTCATTTTTTCATTTCTCCTTTTTCATTTCTAATTTGATTTATTCGAGTCTTCTCCCTTATTTTTTTGGTGCTGTTGGATTCTGTTTGCTTGTATTTTGTTGAGGATTTTTGCATCTATATTCATCAGTGATACTGGCCTGTAGTTTTCTTTCTTTGTGACATATTTGTCTGGTTTTGGTGTCAGAGTGACGGTGGCCTCATAGAATGAGTTTGGGAGTGTTCCTCCCTCTGCTATGGTTTGGAAGTGTTTGAGCAGGATAGGTGTTAGCTCTTCTCTAAATGTTTGATAGAATTCGCCTGTGAAGCCATCTGGTCCTGGGCTTTTGTTTTTTGGAAAATTTTTATTCACAGTTTTAATTTCAGTGCTTGTGGTTGGTTTGTTCATATTTTCTATTTCTTCCTAATTCAGTCTCGGCAGGTTGTGCTTTTCTACGGATTTGTCCATTTCTTCCAGGTTGTCCATTTTATTGGCATAGAGTTCCTTGTAGCAATCTCTCATCATCTTTTTTTATTTCTGCAGTGTCAGCTGTTACTTCTCCTTTTTCATTTCTAATTTGATTTATTCGTGTCTTCTCCCTTATTTTTTTGGTGTGCCTGGCTAATGATTTATCAATTTTGTTTATCTTCTCAAAGAACCAGCTTTTAATTTTATTGATCTTTGCCATTGTTTCCTTCATTTCTTTTTCATTTATTTCTCATCTGATCTTTATGATTTCTTTCCTTCTGAAAACATTGGGTTGTTTTTGTTCTTTTTGCTTTAGGTGCAAGTTTAGGTTGTTTATGTGAGATGTTTCCTGTTTCTTAAGGTAGGATTGTATTGCTATAAAATTCCCTCTTAGAACTGCTTTTGCTGCATCCCATAGGTTTTGGGTCGTCGTGTCTCCATTGTCATTTGTTTCTAGGTGTTTTTTGATTTCCTCTTTGATTTCTCCAATGATCACTTCGTTATTAAGTGGTGTATTCTTTAGCCTCCATGTTTTTGTATTTTTTACAGTTATTTTCATGTAATTGATATCTAGTCCTAAAGCCTTGTGGTCGGAAAAGATACTTGATACAATTTCAATTTTCTTAAATTTACTAAGTCTTGTTTCTTTACCTAAGATATGATCTATTGTGTAGAATGTTCTATGAGCAGTTGAGAAAAACGTGTATTCTGTTGTTTTTGGATGAAATGTCCTATAAATATCAATTAAGTCCATGTTGTTTAATGTATCATTTAAAGTTTGTGTTTCCTTATTTATTTTCATTTTGGATGATGTGTCCATTGGTGAAAGTGGGGTGTTAAAGTCCCCTACTATGAATGTGTTACTGTTGATTTCCCCTTTTGTAGCTGTTAGTATATGCTTTATTTATTAAGGTGCTGTTATGTTGGGTGCATAAATATTTACAATTGTTATATCTTCTTCTTGGATTGATCCCTTGATCATTATGTAGTGTCCTTATTTGTCTCTTGTAATAGTCTTTATTTTAAAGTCTATTTTGTCTGATATGAGAATTGCTACTCCAGTTTTCTTTCGATATCCATTTGCATGGAATATCTATTTCCATCCCCTCACTTTCAGTCTGTATGTGTCTCTAGGTCTGAAGTGGGTCTCTTGTAGACAGCATATATACGGGTCTTATTTCTTTATCCAATCAGCCAGTCTGTGTCTTTTGGTGGGAACATTTAATCCATTTACATGTAAGGTAATTATCGATATGTATGTTCCTATTCCCATTTTCTTAATTGTTTTGGGTTCGTTATTGTAGGTCTTTCCCTTCTGTGTGTTTCTTGCCTAGAGAAGTTCCTTTAGCATTTGTTGTAAAGATGGTTTTGTGATGCTGAACTCTCTCAGCTTTTGCTTGTCTGTAAAGGTTTTTATTTCTCCATCAAACCTGAATGAGATCCTTGCTGGGCAGTGTAATCTTGGTTGTAGATTTTTCTTCCTCATCACTTTAAATTTGTCCTGCCACTCCCTTCTGGCTTGCAGAATTTCTGCTGAAAGTTAAGCTGTTAACTGTCTTGTGATTCCCTTGTGTGTTATTTGTTGTTTTTCCCTTGCTGCTTTTAATATGTTTTCTTTGTATTTAATTTTTGATAGTTTGATTAATATATGTCTTGGCATGTTTCTCACTGTATTTATCCTGTATGGGACTCACTGTGCTTCCTGGACTTGATTAACTATTTCCTTTCCCATATTAGGGAAATTTTCAACTATAATCTCTTCAAATATTTTCTCAGTCCCTTTCTTGTTCTCTTCTTCTCGGACTCATATAATTCGAATTATGTTGTGTTTAATGTTGTCCCAGAGGTCTCTGAAACTGTCCTCAGCTCTTTTCATTCTTTTTTCCTTATTCTGCTCTGCAGTAGTTATTTGCACTACTTTATCTTCCAGGTATCTTATCCTTTCTTCTCCCTCAGTTGTCCTGCTATTGATTCCTTCTTGAATATTTTTAATTTCATTTATTGTGTTGTTCATCATTGTTTGTTTCCTCTTTAGTCCTTCTACGTCCTTGTTAAATGTTTATTGCATTTTCTTTATTCTATTTCCAAGATTTTGCATCAACTTTACTATCATTATTCTGAATTCGTTTTCAGATAGACTGCTGAGTTCCTCTTCATTTGTTAGGTCTGGTGGGTTTTTATCTTGCTCTTTCATCTGCTGTGTGTTTTTCTTTCTTCTCATTTGGCTTATCTTATTGTGTTTTTGGTCTCCTTTTTCAGGCTGCAAGTTCGTAGTTTCTGTTGTTTTTGGTGTCTGTCCCCATTGGCTAAGGTTGGTTCAGTGGGTTGTGTAGGCTTACTGGTGGAGGGGACTAGTGCCTGTGTTCTGGTGGATGAGGCTGGATATTGTATTTCTGGTGGGCAGGTCCACATCTGGTGGGGTTTTTTTTGTGGTGTCTGTGGCCTTTTTTTGATTTTAGGCAGCCTCTCTGCTATTGGGTGGTGTTGTGGTCCTGTCTTGCTAGTTGTTTGGATAGGGTGTCCAGCACTGTAGCTTGCTAATCGTTGAGTGAAGCTGGGTCTTGGTGTTGATCTGGGGATCTCTGGGAGATTTTCACCATTTGATATTACATGGAGCTGGGGGTTCTGTTGTGGACCAGTGTCTTGAAGTTGGGTCTCCCACCTCAGAGGCACAGCACTGACTCCTTTCTGGAACACCAAGAGCTGTTCATCCACATAGTGCAAAATAAAAGGGAGAACAAATAGAAAGAAAGAAAGAGGATAATATAAAATAAAATAAAGATAAAATAAAGTTATTAAACTAAAAAATTATTATTAAGAAAAAATATTTAAGTAAAAATTTACAGATGAACACAACCCTAGGACAAATGGTGAAAGCAAATCTATACAGACAAAATCTTACACAGAAGCATACACATACACACTCACAAAAAGGGGAAAAGGGGAAAAATAATATATTTTTCTCTCAAAGTCCACCTCCTCAATTTGGGATGATTCGTTGTCTATTCAAGTATTCCACAGATGCAGTGTACATCAAGTTGATTGTGGAGATTTAATCCGCTTCTCCTGAGGCTGCTGGGAGAAATTTCCCTTTCTCTTCTTTGTTCACACAGCTCCCAGGGTTCAGCTTTGGATTTGACCCCGCCTCTGCATGTAGGACGCCTGAGGGCATTTGTTCTTTGCTCAGACAGGATGGGGTTAAAGGAGCAGCTGATTTGGGGGCTCTGGCTCACTCAGGCTGGGGGGGAGGGAAGGGCACAGATTGTGGGGTGAGCCCGCAACAGTGGCACAGGCCTGCGTGCTTTTGCAGCAGCCTGAGGCACTCTGTACATTCTCCTGGGGAAGTTATCCCTGGATCACGGGACCCTGGCAGTGGCGGGCTGCACAGGCTACCAGGAGGGCAGGTGTGGAGAGTGATGTGTGCTCACACACAGGCTTCTTGTTGGCGGCATCAGCAGCTTTAGCATCTCATGCCCGTCTCTGAGGTCTGTGCTGTTAGCCACAGCTTGCGCCTGTCTCTGGAGTTCTGTTAAGCAGCGCTCTAAATCCCCTCTCCTCGCACACCAGGGAAAAAAGAGGGAAGAAAAATTCTCCTGCCTCTTCAGCAAGTGCAGACTTTTCCCCGGACTCCCTCCTGGCTAGCCATGTTCCACTAACCCCTTCAGGCTCTGCTCACCTCACCAGTCCTCTCCCTGTGATCCGATCGAAGCCCGAGCCTCAGCTCCCAGCCCCCGCCTGCCCCAGTGGGTGAGCAGACAAGCCTCTTGGGCTGGTGAGTGTTGGTCGGCACCGATCCTCTGTGCGGGAATCTCTCTGTTTTGCCCTCCGCACCCCTGTTGCTGTGCTCTCCTCCGTGACTCCAAAGCTTTCCCCTCTGCCACCCACATTCTCCACCCGCGAAGGGGCTTACTAGTGTGTGGAAACCTTTCCTCCTTCACAGCTCCCTCCCACTGGTGCAGGTCCCGTCCCTATTCTTTTTTCTCTGTTTTTTTATTTTTTCTTTTGCCCCACCCAGGTACGTTGCGAATGTCTTGCCTTTTGGGAGGTTTGAGGTCTTTTGCCAGCGTTCAGTGGGTGTTCTGTAGGAGCAGTTCCATGTCTAGATGTATTTCTGATGTATCTGTGGGGAGGAAGGTGATCCCCGTGTCTTACTCTTCCACCATCTTCAGAAAGCCAGAAAAACATCTGTTTAGTTCCTGTGCCCACTTTTTAAATTGAATGGTATGCTTGTTTTTTGTTTGCTTGTTTATTGTGCTATTGAGTTGTATGAGTTCTTTATATATTTTAGATATTAACCCCTTATCTGATATATGATTTGAAAAATTTTTCCCCATTGTGTAGGTTACCTTTTCATTTTGTTTATTGTTCCTTTTGCTGTACAGAAGCTTTTAAGTTTGATGTAGTCCCTTATTGGTGTTTGGTTTTGTCGTTTGTGCTTTGGTATCATGCCAAGGCCAATGTCAAAGACCTTACCTACATTTTCTTCCAGGAGTTTTATGGTATCAGGTCTTAGTTTAAGTATTTGATCCATTTCAAGTTAATTCTTGTGTGTGGTGAAAATAGTGGTCCAATTTCATAGTTCTGCATGTATTTATCTAGTTTTCTCAACACCATTTGTTGAACAAACTATCCCTTCCCCATTGGGTAACTTTGCTCCCTTGTCTAATAGTAGTTAATCATATATGCAAGTGTTCAATTCTGGGCTCTTAATTTTGTTTCATTTGTCTATGTGTCTCTTTATGCCAGTACCATAGCATTTTAATAACTATAGATTTTTTAGTGTAGTTTGAAAACAGGGGGAGTGATACCTCTGCCTTTGTTCACTTTTTTCTGAGGACTGTTTTGTCTATTCATGTTTTTTTGTGGCTTTATGTAAGTTTTAGGATTTTTTTCTATTTCTATGAAAACTTTCATTGGAATTTTGATAAGGATTGCATTGAATCTATGGCTTCAGATAATATGGACATTTTAATAATATTAACTCCAGATCCATGAACATGGGATGTCTTTTCATTTGTTTGTATTTTCTTCAGTTCCTTCCAATGAAGTCTTACAGTTTTTATGGTACAGATATTTCACTTCCTTGTTTAAACTTATTCCTAGAATTTTCTTTCTGCTACTGTGAATGAAATAATTTTCTCTATTTTTTCAGATATTTTATTTTTAGTATGTATAAATTCAACTAACTTCTGTATGTTGATTTTACATCCTGCAACTTTACTGAATTCCTTGATTAGTTCCAACAGAGTTTTGGTTGAGTCTGTGGGATTTTGTATACATAAAATCATATCATTTGCAAGTAATGACAATTTTACTTCTTTCTTGCTGATTTGGATGCATTTCTTTGCCTTGCCTGATTTGGGAGGACTTTGAGTAATATATTGAATAAGTGGTGAGAATGGGCAACCTTGCCATTTTTCTAATTTTATAGGAAAAGCTTTCAATTTGTCCCCTTTGAGTACAGTGTTAGCCGTGGGTTTGTAGTATACAGCCTTTATCATGTTGTGGTATGTCCCTTCTATAACCAATATTTTGAGTGTTTTTATCGCAAAAGGATGTTGTATGTTATCAAATGATTTTTCTGCACCTATTGAGTAGATAACATGATTTTTATCTTTCATTCTGTTAGTTTGTTATTGTATTACATTTATTGATTTGTCTTTATTGAACCATTCTAGCATCCCAGAGATAAATCTTTCTTGGTAATGTTGTATAATCCTTTTAGTGTGTTATTGAATTTGATTTGTTAAATATTTTAACAACTTTATTGGAGTATAATTGTTTTACAATTGTGTGTTAGTTTCTTCTTTAAAACAAATTGAATCAGCTATACATATACATATGTCCCCGTATCTTCTCCATCTTGCGTCTTGCTCCCACCCTCCCTATCCCACCCCTCTAGGTGGTCACAAAGCACTGAGCTGATCTCCCTGTAATCATCAGGAATAAGGGTATATAATGCTCTTTTCTTGTAGTCTCCTTATCTGGCTTTGGTATCAGGGTAATGCTGGGCTTGTAAAATAATTATGGAAGTATTCCTTCCCCTTCAATATTTTGGAACATTTTGAGAAATATTGATGTTAATTCTTCTTTAAATATTAGATAGAATTTCCCAGTAAGACCTTCTGATCCTGGGGTTTTCTGTGTTTGAGGGTTTTGATTCCTCATTCCATAATTTTACTCATAATTGTCTCTTCAGATTTTTTTGTATCTTCCTGATTCTGTTTTAGTAGGTTGTGTGTTTCTAGGAATTTAACTATTTCTTCTAGGTTATCTAATTTGTTGTCATATAATTGTTCATAGTAGTCCTTTATGATTCTATGCATTTCTGTGGTATCATTTGAAATGTCTTCTCTTTCATTTCTAATTATATCATTTGAGTCCTCTCTTTTTTGTAGTCTCACTAAAGATTTGTCCATTCTATCATTTCAAAAAATCAGCTCTTAGTTTTTTTAAATTCTTTTTATAGATTTTCTGTTTGCTATATCATTTATTTTCACTCTGAGCTTTATTATGTGCTTCCTTATGCTAACTTTGAGCTTAATTTGTTCTTTTCCTAGTTTACTAAGGTGTAAAGCTCAGTTGATTTTTGAGATAATTCTAATTTCTTAATATACACACATCACATAAACATTTCTCTCAGAAGTACCTGTGAAGCATCCCATAGAATTTGATATATTTCATTTCCATTTTCACTTTTTTGAGATACATTTACTTTTTCAGATTTTATGTTATTTATTTATTTTTATTTTATTGGAGTATAGTTGATTTACGATGTTGTGTTACTTTCAGGTGCACATCAAAGTGACTCAGTTATACAGGTACATATATTTATTCTTTATTAGATTCTTTTCTCATGTATGTTACCACAGAATATTGAGTAGAGTTCCTTGTGCTATACAGTAGGTCCTTGTTGCTAATCTATTATATATAGTAGTTTCTGTGTGTTTATCCTAAGTTTATTATTTATTCCTCCTCCTTTGTTTCCCATTTGGTAACCATGTTTGTTTTCAATATCTGTAAGTCTATTTCCATTTGTAAATATGTTCGTTTGCTTCTTTTCTTTTTTAAAAAAAAATAGATTCCACTTATGAGTGATATCATGATATTTGTCTTTGTCTGACTTACTTCACTTAGTATAATAATCTCTAGGTTCACCCATGTTGCTGCAAATTGCATTATTTCATTCTTTTTTATGGCTGATTAGTATTCCATTGTATATATGGAATACTATATATAGTATAGCAACGTTTTTATCTATTCCTCTGTCAATGGACATTTAGGTTTCTTCCATGTCTTGATTATTGTAAATTTTGCTGCAATGAACACTGTGGTGCATGTATCTGTTTGAATCATGGTTTTCTCCATATACATGCCAAGGAGTGGGATTGCTGGGATATATGGTAGTTCTATTTTAGTTTTTTTTTAATTAATTAATAATTAATTAACTAATTTATGTCTACATTGGGTCTTCATTGCTGCATGCAGGCTTTCTGTATTTGCAGTGAGTCGGGGCTACTCTTCATTGTGGTTCGTGAGCTTCTCATTGCGGTGGCTTCTCTTGTTGTGGAGCACTGGCTCTAGGCATGTGGGCTTCAGTAGCTGTAGCACGCAGGCTCAGTAGTTGTGTCTCACAGGCTCTAGAGTGCAGGCTTAATAGTTGTGGCACATGGGCTTAGTTGCTCTGCGGCATGTGGGATCTTCCTGGACCATGGCTGGAACCCATGTCCCCTGCATTGGCAGGTAGATTCTTAAATTCTGTGCCACCAGGGAAGTCCTCTATTTTAGTTTTTTAATGAACCACCATACTGTTCTCCGTCGTGATTGTACCAATTTACATTCCCTCCAACAGTGTAAGAGGGTTTCCTTTTCTTCACACCCTCCCAAGCATTTATTGTTATAGACATTTTGCTGATGGCCATTCTGACTGGTATACTTAGATTTTACTTTACTTGCATTGTACTTTTGATTTGCATTTCTCTGATAATTAGTGATGTCAAACATCTTTTCATGTGCTTTTTGACCATCTGTATGCCTTTTTTAAAGAAATGTTTATTTAGATATTCTGCCCAAGTTTTAATTAGGTGGCTTTTTTTTTTTTGAACTGCATGTGCTATTTTTATCTTTTGGAGATTAATCCTTTGTTGGCCACTTTGTTTGCAAATATTTTCTCCCATTCTGTGGGTTGTCTTTTGTTTTGTTTATGGCTTCCTTTGCTGTGCAGAAGCTTTTGAGTTTAATTAGGTCTCATTTGTTTATTTTGTTTTTATTTTCATTAATCTAGGAGGTGGATCAAAAAAGATATTGCTGAAATTTATGTCAGAGTGTATTCTGCTTATGTTTTCCTCTAAGAGTTTTTTTTTTTTTTTTGCCATATGTGGGCCTCTCACTGTCGTGGCCTTTCCCGTTGCCGGACGTGCAAGCTCAGCGGCCATGGCTCACGGGCCCAGCTGCTCCGCGGCATGTGGGATCCTCCCGGACCGGGGCACGAACCCGTATCCTCTGCATCGGCAGGCGGACTCTCAACCACTGCGCCACCAGGGAGGCCCCCTCTGAGTTTTATAGCGTCTGACCTTGCATTTAGGTCTTTGACCCATTTCTTGTTTATTTTTGTCTATGGTGTTAGACAGTGTCTAATTTCAGTTTGTTTGTATTTTTTGCTGCATTGAGTCTTCATTGCTGTGCATGGATTTTTTCTAGTTGTGGCAAGTGGGGCCTACTCTTCGTTGTGGTGCACAGGCTTCTCCTTTTGGTGGCTTCTCTTGTTGCAGGGCACAGTCTCTAAGCGTGTGGGCTTCAGTAGTTGTGGCATGTGGGCTCAGTAGTTGTGGCTCTCAAAAGTGGTGACAGTGGACGTCCTTGCCTTATTCCTCATCCTAGATGGAATGCTTTCAAATTTTCACCATTGAGAATGAGGTCAGCTGTGTTTTTTTTATATATGGCCTATATTATGATGAGGTAAGTTCCCTCTATGCACACTTTCTGGAGAGATTTTACTTTAAAAGGGTGTTGAATTTTGTCAAAACCTATTTTTGTATCTATTGAGATGATTGTATGGTTTTTATTTTTCTGTTTGATAATATAGTGTGTCAGACTGATTGATTTGTGGATATTAAAGAATCCTTGCTTTCCTGGGATAAACCTCACTTGATCATGGTGTATGGTCCTTTTAATGTGCTGTTGGATTCTGTTTGCTAGTATTTTGCTGAGGATTTTCACATCTATGTTCATCAGTGATATTGGCCTATAGTTTTCTTTTTTGTGGTATCTTTTTCTGGATTTGGTATCAGGGAGATTGTGGCCTCATAAAATGAGCTTTGGAGTGTTTCTTCCTCTGCAATTATTTGGAAGACTTTCAGAAAGATAGGTGTTAACTCTTCTCTAAATGTTTGAAACACTTTGCCTGTGAAGCCATCTGGCCCTGGGATTTTGTTTGTTAGAAGTTTTTAAATCACGGTTTCAATTTCAGTACCTGTGATTGGTCTGTTCATATTTTCCATTTCTTCCTGATTCAGTCTTGGTAGGTTGCATCTTTGTAATAATTTGTCCATTTCTTCTAGGTTGTCTGTTTTATTGGCATATATTTTTTTGTAGTAGTCTCTTATCTTTTGGATTACTGTGGTGCCAGTTTTAATTTCTTCTTTTTCATTTGTACTTTTTTTTTGATGGAGATTTTATTTGATGACTTTAAGATCCTTTCATTCTTGAGAATTGAGGGATATTGTTTTGCCATTCAAAAATTAGTCACAACTGATGTTTGACATGCTATGGAATTTTCATGTGATGTGTATTCTCCTCTTCATTGGCTGTCTCATCTCTTTCTTTTTTGAATCCAAACTTCTAGAATTAGTGTTCTCAACTATGTCCTCTAAGCTCCAGATTCCTAGCTTCACCTCAAATAAGAGAAATCAGGCTTTTGTGTTTATCATGTCACTGAAATGGCACTGGTTTTTCCTTCTCTTGTGTTTCCTGCCTAGAGAAGTTCCTTTAGCATTTGTTGCAAAGCTGGTTTGGTCGTGCTGAATTCTTTTACCTTTTGCTTGTGTGTAAATGCTTTAGTTTCTCTGTCAAATCTGAATAGATCTTTGCTGGGTAGAGTAATATTGGTTGTAGGTTTTTCCCTTTCATCACTTTAAATATGTCCTGCCACTCCCTTCTAGCTTTCAGAGTTTCTCCTGAAAGATCAGCTGTTAACCTTATGGGGATTCCCTTGAATATTATTTGTTGTTTTACCCTTGCTGCTTTTAATATTTTTGTTTGTATTTAATTTTTGATAGTTTGATTAATATGTGTCTTGGCATGTTTCTCCTTCGACTTATCCTGTATGCGACTCTCTGTGCTTCCTAGACTTGATTGACTATTTCCTTTCCCATATTAGGGAAGTTTTCAACTATAATCTCCTCAAATATTTTCTCAGTCCCTTTCTTTTTGTCTTCTTCTAGGATCCCTATAATTCGAATGTTGGTGCATTTAATGTTGTCCCAGAGGTCTGAGACTATCCTCAATTATTTTCATTATTTTTTCTTTATTCTGCTCTGTGGTAGCGATTTCCACTACTTTATCTTACAGGTCACTTATCCGTTCTTCTGCCTCCGTTATTCTGCTATTGATTCCTTCTAGAGAATTTTGAATTTCATTTATTTTGTTGTTCATCATTGTTTGTTCATCATTTAGTTATTCTAGGTCCTTGTTAAATGTTTCTTTTATTTTTTCCATTCTATTTCCAAGATTTAGGATCATCTTTACTATCATTACTCTGAATTCTTTTTCAGGTAAACTGCCTATTCCCTCCTCATTTGTTTGGTCTGGTGCGTTTTTACCTTGCTCCTTCATTTGCTGTGTGTTTCTGTCTTTTCATTTTGTTTAACTTACTGTGTTTGGGGTCTCCTTTTCACGGGCTTCAGGATCATAGTTCCCATTGTTTTTGGTGTCTGCCCCCAGTGGGTACATTTGGTTCAGTGGGTTGTGTAGGCTTCCTGGTGGAGAGAACTGGTGCCTGTGCTCTGGGGGATGAGGCCAGATCATGTTTTTCTGATGCGTAGAACCACATTCAGTGATGTTTTTTTTGGGTGTTTTTGACCTTATTATGATTTGAGGTAGCCTCTCTACTAATGGGTGGGGTTGTGCTCCTGTCTTGTTGTTTGGCATATGATGTCCAGCACTGTAGTTTGCTGATCGTTGAGTGGATCTGGGTCTTAGCACTGAGATGGAGATCTCTGGGAGCACTTTCGCTATTTGATGTCATGTGGAGCTGGGAGGTCTCTGGTGGACCAATGTCCTGAACTCAGCTCTCCCACCTCATAGGCTCAGACGTGACACCTGGCCAGAGCAGGAAGACCCTGTCAGCCACATGGCTTAGAAGAAAAGGGAGAAAGGAAGGAAGGAAGAAAGAAAGAAAGAAAAAGGAAAGAAAGAGAAAGAAAGGAAGAAAGAAGTAAAATAAAACAAAGTTATTCAAATAAAAAATATTAACAATAAAAAAATTAAAAAGTAATTTAAAAAAGAAAGAAAGGAGAGCAACCAAACCAATAAACAAAGCCACCAATGATAACAAGCGTTAAAAACTATACAAAGAAAAAAAAAAAGGACAGACCGAATCCTAGAACAAATGGTAAAAGCAAAGCTATACAGGCAAAATCACAAAAAGAAGCATACACATACACACTCAGAGAAAGAGAAAAAGGGGGAAAATATATATATATAAAGGAAGAGAGCAACCAAATCAATAAAATCTACCAATGATAATAAGCTCTAAATACTAAACTAAGATAAACATAAAAACAGAAACAAATTAGATGCAGAAAGCAAATGCCAAATCTACAGTTGCTCTCAAGTCCACTGCCTCAATTTTGGGATGATTTGTTGTCTCTTCAGGTATTTGACAGATGCAGGGTACATCAAGTTAATTGTGGAGATTTAATTCACTGCTCCTTAGGCTCCTGGGAGATATTTCCCTTTCCCTTCTTTGTTCACACAGCTCCTGGAGTTCAGCTTTGGATTTATCCCCGCCTGTGCATGTAGGTTTCCTGAGGGCCTCTGTTCCCCACCCAGACATGAGAGGGTTAAAGTACAACCTGATTAGGGGGCTTTGGCTCACTCAGGCTTGGGGGATGGAGGGTTATGGAATGCAGGGTAAGCCTACAGCAGCAAAGGCCAGCATGACTTTGCAGCAGCCTGAGGTGCGCCATGTGTTCTGGGGAAGTTGCCCCTGGATCACGGAACCCTGGCACTGGTGTGCTGTGCAGGCTCCCAGGAGGGGAGGTGTGGATACTTACCTGTGCTTTCACACAGGCTTCTTGGTGGCTGAAGCAGCAGCCTTAGCATTTCATGCCCGTCTCTGGTGTCCACACCGATAGCCATGTCTCGTGCCTGTCTCTGGCACTTGAGTGGTGCTCTGAATCCCCTCTCCTTGCACACCCTGAAAACATGGTCTCTCAACTCTTAGGCAGTTCCATGCTTTTTACCAGCCTCCCTCCTGCCTAGCTGTGGTGCACTAACCTTCTTCAGGCTGTGTTCACACAGCCAACCCCAGTGCTCTCCCTAGGACCTGACCTCCGAAGCCTGAGCCTCTTCTCCAGGCTCACACCTGCCCCAGCAGGTGAACAGTCAGGCCTCTCAGGCTGGAGACTGCTGGTCAGCACCGATCCTCTATGTGGGAATCTCTCCTCTTTGTACTCTGCACCCCTATTGCTGTGCTCTCTTCTGTGGCGCTGGAGCCTCCACCCCCCACCACCACCCCGTGTCCACAAGTGAAGGGGCATCCTAGTGTGTGGAAACATTTCCTCCTTCACAGCTCCCTCCCAGAGGTGCAGGTCCTGTCCCTATTCTTTGGTCTCTGTTTTTTCTTTTTTCCTACCCAGGTACGTGGGGAATTTCTTTCCTTTTGGGACGTCTGAGGTCTTCTGCCAGCATTGGAGTTGTTCCACATGTAGATGTATTTCTGATGTATTTGTGGTGAAGAAGTTGATCTCCACGTCTTACTCCTCTGCCATCTTGTAGGTCCCCCCTCTACTGTTATTTTTTTTAACATCTTTATTGGGGTATAATTGCTTTACAGTGGTGTGTTAGTTTCTGCTTCATAACAAAGTGAATCAGTTATATATATACATATGTTCCGATATCTTTTCCCCCTTGCATCTCCCTCCCTCCCACCCGCCCTAGCCCACCCCTCCAGGCAGTCAAAAAGCAGAGCCAATATGCCTGTGCCATGAGGCTGCTTTCCACTAGCTATCGCCTTACGTTTGTTAGTGTATATATGTCCATACCTCTCTCTCACCCTGTCACAACTCACCCTTCCCCCTCCCCATATCCTCAAGTCCGTTCTCCAGTAGATCTGTGTCTTTATTCCTGTCTTACCCCTAGATTCTTCATGAATTTTTTTTACTTAAATTCCATATATATGTGTTAGCATACGGTATTTTTCTTTCTCTTTCTGACCTACTTCACTCTGTATGACAGACTCTAGGTCTATCCACCTCATTACAAATAGCTCAATTTCGTTTCTTTTTATGGCTGAGTAATATTCCATTGTATATATGTGTCACATCTTCTTTATCCATTCATCCGATGATGGGCACTTAGGTTGTTCCCATCACCAGGCTACTGTAAATAAAACTGCAATGAACATTTTGGTACATGACTCTTTTTGAATTTTGATTTTCTCAGGGTATACGCCCAGTAGTGGGATTGCTGGGTCATATGGTAGTTCTATTTGTAGTTTTTTTAAGGAACCTCCATACTGTTCTCCATAGTGGCTGAACCAACTCACATTCCCTCCAGCAGTGCAAGAGTGTTCCCTTTTCTCCACACCCTCTCCAGCATTTATTGTTTCTAGATTTTTTGATGATGGCCGTTCTGACTGGTGTGAGATGATATCTCATTGTAGTTTTGATTTGCATTTCTCTAATGATTAATGATGTTGAGCATTCTTTCATGTGTTTCTTGGCAATCTGTATATCTTGTTTGGAGAACTGTCTATTTAGGACTTTGGCCCATTTTTGGACTGGGTTGTTTTTTTGTTATTAAGCTGCATGAGCTGCTTGTAAATTTTGGAAATTAATCCTTTGACAGTTTCTTCATTTGCAAATATTTTCTCCCATTCTGAGGGTTTTCTTTTGGTCTTATTTATGGTTTCCTTTGCTGTGCAAAAACTTTGAAGCTTCATTAGGTCCCATTTGTTTATTTTTGTTTTTATTTCCATTTCTGTAGGTGGTGGGTCAAGAAGGATCTTGCTGTGATGTATGTCATAGAGTGTTCTACCTATGTTTTCCTCTAAGAGTTTGATAGTTTCTGGCCTTACATTTAGGTCTTTAATCCATTTTGAGCTTACTTTTGTGTATGGTGTTAGGGAGTGATCTAATCTTGTACTTTTACATGTGCCTGTCCAGTTTTCACAGCACCACTTGTTGAAGAGGCTGTCCTTTCTCCACTGTACATTCCTGCCACCTTTAACAAAGATAAGGTGTCCATATGTGTGTGGGTTTATCTATGGGCTTTCTATCCTCTTCCATTGATCTATCTTTCTGTTTTGTGCCAGTACCATACTGTCTTGATTACTGTAGCTTTGTAGTATACTCTGAAGTCAGGGAGTCTGATTCCTCCAGCTCAGTTTTTTGTTCTTAAGATTGCTTTGGCTATTCGGGGTCTTTTGTGTTTCCATACAAATTGTGAAATTTTTTGTTCTAGTTCTGTGAAAAATGCCAGTGGTAGTTTGACAAGGATGGCCTTGAATCTATAGATTGCTTTGGGTAGTAGAGTCATTTTCACAGTGTTGATTCTTCCAATCCAAGAACATGGTATATCTCTCCATCTGTTTGTATCATCTTTAATTTCTTTCATCAGTGTCTAATAATTTTCTGCATACAGGTCTTTTGTCTCCTTAGGTAGGTTTATTCCTAGATATTTTATTCTTTTTGTTGCAATGTTGATTGCACTTTCAGATTTTTCATCATTAGTATATAGAAATGCCAGAGGATTCTGTGCATTACTTTTGTATCCTGCTACTTTACCAAATTCCGTGATTAGCTCTAGGAGTTTTCTGGTAGCATCTTTAGGATTCTCTATGTATAGTATCATGTCATCTGCAAACAGTGACAGCTTTACTTCTTCTTTTCTGATTTGGATTCCTTTTATTTCCTTTTCTTCTCTGATTGCTGTGGCTAAAACTTCCAAAACTATGTTGAATAAGAGTGGTGAGAGTGGGCAACCTTGTCTTGTTCCTGATCTTAGTGGAAATGCTTTCAATTTTTCACCATTGAGGATGATGTTGGCTGTGGCCTTGTCATATGTGGCCTTTATTATGTTGAGGAAAGTTCCCTCTATGCCTGCTTTCTGCAGGGTTTTTATCATAAATCGGTTTTGAATTTTGTCTAAAGCTTTCTCTGCATCTAGTAAGATGATCATATGGTTTTCTCCTTCAATTTGTTAATATGGTTAATCACATTGATAGATTTGAGTATATTGAAGAATCCTTGCATTCCTGGAATAAACCCCACTTGATCATGGTGTATGATCCTTTTAATGTGCTGTTGGATTCTGTTTGCTAGTATTTTGTTGAGGATTTTTGCATCTATGTTCATCAGTGATATTGGCCTGTAGTTTTCTTTCTTTGTGACATCCTTGTCTGGTTTTGGTATCAAGGTGCTGGTGGCCTTGTAGAAGGAATTTGGGTGTGTTCCTCCCTCTGCTATATTTTGGAAGAGTTTGAGAAGGATAGGTGTTAGTTGTTCTCTAAATGTTTGATAGAATTCTCATGTGAAGCCATCGGGTCCTGGGCTTTTGTTTGTTGGAAGATTTTTAATCACAGTTTCAATTTCAGTGCTTGTGATTGGTCTGTTCATATTTTCTATTTCTTCCTGATTCAGTCTTGGCAGGTTGTGCATTTCTAAGAATTTGTCCAATTCTTCCAGATTGTCCAATTTATTGGCATAGAGTTGCTTGTAGTAGTCTCTCATGATCTTTTTTATTTCTGCAGTGTCAGTTGTTACTTCTCATTTTCCATTTCTAATTCTATTGATTTGAGTCTTCTCCCTTTTTTTCCTGATGAGTGTGGCTAATGGTTTATCTATTTTGTTTATCTTGTCAAAGAACCCACTTTTAGTTTTATTTATCTTTGCTATTGTTTCCTTCATTTCTTTTTCATTTATTTCTGGTCTGATTTTTATGATTTCTTTCCTTCTGCTAACTTTGGGTTTTTTTTTGTTCTTCTTTCTCTAATTGCTTGAAGTGCAAGGTTAGGTTGTTTATTCGGGATGTTTCCTGCTACTTAAGGTGGACTTGTATTGCTGTAAACTTCCCTCTTAGAACTTCTTTTGCTGCATCCCATAGGTTTTGGGTCGTTGTGTCTCCATTGTCATTTGTTTCTAGGTATTTTTTAATTTCCTCTTTGATTTCTTCAGTGATCACTTCGTTATTAAGTAGTGTATTGTTTACATTCCATGTGTTTGTATTTTTTACAGATCTTTTCCTGTAATTGATATCTAGTCTCATGGCACTGTGGTCGGAAAACATACTTGAAGAAATTTCAATTTTCTTAAATTTACCAAGGCTTGATTTGTGACCCAAGATATGATCTAACCTGGAGTATGTTCCATGAGCACTTGAGAAAAATGTGTATTCTGTTGTTTTTGGATGGAGTGTCCTATAAATATCAATTAAGTCCATCTTGTTTAATGTATCATTTAAAGTTTGTGTTTCCTTATTTATTTTCATTTTGGATGATCTGTCCATTGGTGAAAGTGGGGTGTTGAAGTCCCCTACTATGAATGTGTTACTGTCGATTTCCCCTTTTATGGCTGTTAGTAGTTGCCTTATGTATTGAGGTGCTCCTGTGTTGGGTGCATAAATATTTACAATTGTTATATCTTCTTCTTGGGTCAATCCCTTGATCATTATGTAGTGTCCTTCTTTGTCTCTTCTAATAGTCTCTGTTTTAAAGTCTATTTTGTCTGATATGAAAATTGCTACTCCAGCTTTCTTTTGGTTTCCATTTGCATGGAATATCTTTTTCCATCCCCTTATTTTCAGTCTGTATGTGTCTCTAGGTCTGAAGTGGGTCTCTTGTAGACAGCATATATATGGGTGTTGTTTTTGTGTCCATTCAGCCAATCTGTGTCTTTTGGTGGGAGAACTTAGTCCATTTACATTTAAGGTAATTATTGATATGTATGTTCCTATTCCCATTTTCTAAATTGTTTTGGGTATGTTATTATAGGTCTTTTCCTTCTCTTGTGTTTCTTTTCTTGAGGAGTTCCCTTAGCATTTGTTGTAAAGCTGGTTTGGTGGTGCTGAACTCTCTCAGCTTTTGCTTGTCTGTAAAAGTTTTTTTTCTCCATCAAATCTGAATGAGATCCTTGCTGGGTAGAGTAATCTTGGTTGCAGGTTTTTCTCCTTCATCACTTTCAGTATGTCCTGCCACTCCCTTCTGGCTTGTAGAGTTTCTGCTGAGAGATCAGCTGTTAACCTTATGGGGATTCCCTTGTGTGTTATTTGTTGTTTTTCCCTTGCTGCTTTTAATATGCTTTCTTTGTATTTAGTTTTTGACAGTTTGATTAATATGTGTCTTGGCGTATTTCTCCTTGAATTTATCCTGTATGGGACTCTCTGTGCTTCCTGGACTTGATTAACGATTTCCTTTCCCATATTAGGGAAGTTTTCAACTATAATCTCTTCAAATATTTTCTCAGTCCCTTTCTTTTTCTCTTCTTCTTCTCGAATCCCTATAATTCGAATGTTGGTGCATTTAATATTGTCCCAGAGGACTCTGAGACTGTCCTAAGTTCTTTTCATTCTTTTTTCTTTATTCTGCTCTGCAGTAGTTATTTCCACTATTTTATCTTCCAGGTCACTTATCCGTTCTTCTGCCTCAGTTATTCTGCTGTTGATCCTATCTAGAGGATTTTTAATTTCATTTACTGTGTTGTTCATTGTTGTTTCTTTCATCTTTATTTCTTCTAGGTCCTTGTTAAATGTTTCTTGCATTTTGTCCATTGTGTTTCCAAGATTTTGGATCATCTTTCCTATCATTATTCTGAATTCTTTTTCAGGTAGACTGCCTATTTCCTCTTCATTTGTTAGGTCTGGTGCATTTTTATCTTGCTCCTTCATCTGCTGTGTGTTTTTCTGCCTTCTCATTTTCCTTATCTTATTGTGTTTGGGGTCTCCTTTTTGTAGGCTACAAGTTCGTAGCTCCCGTTGTTTTTGATGTCTGTCTCCAGTGGCTAAGGTTGGTTCAGTGGGTTGTGTATGCTTCCTGCTGGAGGGTACTAGTGGCTGTGTTGTGGTGTATGAGGATAGATCTTGTCTCTCTAGTGGGCATGTCCATGTCTGGTTGTGTGTTTTGGGGTGTCTGTGGACTTATTATGATTTTAGGCAGCCTCTTTGCTAATGGGTGGGTTTGTGTTCCTGTTTTGCTAGTTGTTTGGCATAGGTTGTCCAGCAGTGTAGCTTGTTGGTCTTTTAGTGAAGCTGCGTGCTGCTGTTAAGATGGATGTCTCTGGGAGATTTTTGCCATTTGATATTATGTGGAGCTGGGACGTGTCTTGTTGAGCAGTGTGCTGATGTTTGCTCTCCTACCTCAGAGGCAGAGCCCTGATTCCTGGCTGAAGCACCAAGAGCCTTTCATCCATATGGCTCAGAATGAAAGGGAGAAAAAGTAGACAGAATTAGTAGAAGTACGAAGAAAGAAAGAAAGAAGAAAGAAAGAAAGAAAGAAAGAAAGAAAGAAAGAAAGAAAGAAAGAAAGAAAAAGAGGGAAAGGAAGAAGAAAAGAAGGAAAGAAGGAAAGAATGGAGGGAGGGAGGGAGGAAGGAAGAAAGGAAGGAAGGAGGGAAGGAAGGAAAAAAGACAGAAAGAAAGAAGATACAGTAAAATAAAATAAAGTATAATAAGGTTATTGAATTAAGAAATAATTATTTAGAAAAAGAAAAGGGGGCAGATAGAACCTCAGGACAAAGGGTGGAAGCAAAGCTATACAGACAAAATCTTACACAGAAGCATACACATACACCCTCAAAAAAAGAGGTAGAATGGAAAAAATCATAAATCTTACTCTCAAAGTCCACCTCCTCAATTTGGGATGATTCATTGTCTAAAGGTGCAAAGGAAGGAAAGAAGGAAGGAAGGATGGAAGGAAAGAAAGAAAGAAAGAAAGAAAGAAAGAAAGAAAGAAAGAAAGAAAGAAAGAAAGAAAGAAAGAAAAGTATAATAGAGTTATTAAAATTAAAATTAATTATTAAGAAAAAAAATTAAAAAAAAAACAATGGACGGATAAAACCCTAGGACAAATTGTGGAAGCAAAACTATACAGACAGGATCTCACACAGAAGCATACACATACACATTCACAAAAAGAGGAAAGGGGGAAAAAATCATAGATGTTGCTCTCAAAGTCCACCTCCTCAATTTGGGATGATTCGTTGTCTATTTATGTATTCCACAGATGCAGGGAACATCAAGTTGATTGTGGAGCTTTAATCCGCTGTTTCTGAGGTTCCTGGGAGAGATTTCTCTTTCTCTTCTTTGTTCTCACAGCTCACAGGGGCTCAGCTTTGGATTTGGCCCCACCTCTGCCTGTAGGTCACTGGAGGGCGTCTGTTTTTTGCTCAGACAGGTTGGGGTTAAAGGAGTCGCTGATTTGGGGGCTCTGGCGCACTCATGCCGTGGGGGGAGGGCGGGTCACGGCATGTGGGGCAGACCTGCTGCAGCAGAGGCCAGCGTGACGTTGCACCAGCCTGAGGCCCGCCGTGAGTTCTCCCGGGGAAGTTGTCCCTGGGTTCCTGGTACCTGGCAGTGGCCGGCTGCACAGCCTCCCTGGAAGAGGGGTGTGGATAGTGACCTGTGCTCACACACAGCCCCCTCGGTGGTGGCAGCAGCAGCCTTAGCGTCTCCCGCCCGTCTCTGGGTCCGTGCTTTTAGCCGCTGCTTGCGCCCATCTCTGGGGTCTGCGCTTTTAGCCGCGGCTGGCACTTGTCCCTGGGGTCTGCGATTTTATCCGCGGCTCGCCCCCATCTCTGGGGTCCGCACTTTTAGCCATGGCTCATGCCTTTCTCTGGAGTTCCTTTAAGCAGCGCTCTTAAACCCCTCTCCGCACGCACCAGGAAATAAAGAGGGAAGAAAGTCTCTTGCCTCTTCGGCAGGTGCAGACATTTCCCCGGACTCCCTCCCGGCCAGTCGTGGTGCACTAACCCCTTCAGGCTGTGCTCAAGCCGCCAACCCCAGTCCTCTCCCTGCGCTCCGACTGAAGCCCGAGCCTCAGCTCGCAGCCCTGCCCGCTCTGGCGGGTGAGCAGACAAGCCTCTCGGGCTGGTAAGTGCCAGTCAGCACTGATCCTCTGTGCGGGAATCTCTCCGCTTTGCCCTCCGCACCCCTGTTGCTGTTCTCTCCTTCATGGCTCTGAAGTGCCCCCCTCCGCCTCCCGCAGTCTCCGCCCACGAAGGGGCTTCCTAGTGTGTGGAGACCTTCCCTCCTTCACAGCTCCCTCCCACAGGTGAAGGTGCCGTCCCTATTCTTTTGTCTCTGTTTTTTCTTTTTTTTTTTTTGCGCTACCCAGGTACGTGGGGAGTTTCTTGCCTTTTGGGAGGTCTGAGGTCTTCTGCCAGCATTCAGTAGGTGTTCTGTAGGAGTTGTTCCACGTGTAGATGTGTTTCTGGTGTATCTATGGGGAGGAAGGTGATCTCTGCATCTTATTCTTCCACCATCTTCCCAGCACCCCCCTCTACTGTTATTGATTTGAGTCCTCTCCCTTCTTTTGTTGGTGAGTCTGGCTAAAAATTTATCAATTTTTTTTTAATCTTCTCAAAGAACCAGCTTTTAGTTTCATTGATATTTTCTATAGTTTTCATCATCTATTTTTCATTTATTTCTGCTCTGATCTTTATGATTTCTTTCCTTCTACTAACTTTGGGTTTTGTTTGTTCCTCTTTCTCTTGTTGCATTAGGTGTAAGATTTGGTTTTTTACTTGAGATTTTTCTTGTTTCCTGAGGTAATATTTTATCCCTATAAACTTCTCTCTTTGAACTGGTATTTCTGTGTCTCAAAGGTTTTGGATCATCGTGTTCTTGTTGTCATTTGTCTCTCTCTGTTTTTTGATTTCCTCTTCAATTTCTTCAGTGATCCATTGGTTGTTTAGTAACATATTGCTTTGCCTCCACATATTTGTGTTTTTCACACTTTATTTTCCTCTAATTTCTTTATAATCACATATTGCTGTGGGCCGAAAAGCTGCTTGGTATGATTTCAATTTTTCTAAGTTTATCGAAGCTTGATTTGTTACCCAAGATGTGATCTATCCTGGAGAATGTTTCGTGTGAACTTGAGAAGAAAGTACATTCAGCTGCTTTTCAATGGAATGCTCTATAAATATCAATTGTGTCCATCTGGTCTAAAGTTTCATTTAAGGCCTGTGTTTCCTAACTGATTTTCTGTCTGGATGATGTGTCCATTTTTGAAAGTGAGGTATTAAAGTTCCCCACTAATATTTTGTTACTGTCAGTTTCTCCTTTTATGGCTGTTAGCATTTGCCTTATATATTGAGGTGATCCTATGTTGAGTGTATATATATTTACAATTGTTATACCTTCTTGGATTGATCCTTTCATCATTATGTAGTGCCCTTCTTTGTTTCTTGTAACAGTCTTTATTTTAAAGTCTATTTTGTGTAATATGAATATTGCTACTCCTGCTTTTTTAAATTTCCATTTTCATGGAATATTTTCCCTTATTCTCACTTTCAGTCTGTATGTGTCCCTAGATCTGATGTTGATCTCCTCTAGACAGCATGTATATGGGTCTTTTTTTGTATTCATTCAGCCAGTCTATGCCTTTTTGTAGGAGCATTTAATCCATTTACATTTAAGGTAATTATTCATATGTTCTTATTACCATTTTGTTAATTGTTTTGGATTTGTTTTTGAAGGTCTTTTTTCTTCCCTTCCTCTTTTGTTCTCTTCTCTCATGATTTAATGTCTATCTTTAGTGATATGTTTGGTTGCTTTTTCTTTTGTGTGTGTGTATCTCTTGTAGATTTTTGGTTTTCAGTTCTCATGTGGTTTTGCTATAACATTCTGTATATGAAAAAGATTATTTTAAGTTGCTGATGTCTTAATTTCAAATGAATTTCCAATATCTTGCATTTGTACTCTCCTCTTCTCACAATTGCTTGTTTTGATATTATGTTGTGTGTGGATGATTTTTTACCTTTACTTTGTGTTTGCCTTTATTATTGAGCTTCCTAATTCATAATTTTCTTGGTTTTAGTTGTGGCCTCTTCTTTTCTACCTAGAGAAGATCCTTTTAGGATTTATTGTAACTCTGGTTTGGTGGTACTGAATTCTCTTAGATTTTGCTTGTCTGTAATACTTTTGATTATTCCATTGAATCTGAATGAGATCCTTTCTGGGTAGAGTTTTCTTGGTTGTAGGTTTTTCCCTTTCATCACTTTAAATATATCATGCCACTCCCTTCTGACCTGTAGATTTTCTTTTTAAAACTCCACTGATAACCTTAGGGTTCCATTGTATATTATTTGTTACTTTTCCCTTGTTGCTTTTAGTATTTTTTGCCTTTAACTTTTGTCAGTTTGATTAATATGTGTCTCAGTGTGTTTCTCCTTGTGTTTATGTTGTATGGGACTCTGCCCTTCCTTGACTTGAGTGACTCTTTTTTTTCCCCATGTTAGGTAAACTTAAGGCTATAATCTCTTCAAATATTTCTCAGGCCCTTTCTCTCTCTCTTCTCCTTCTGGGATCCCTATAATGTGAATGGTTTAATATTCTCCTTGATGTCTCTGAGACTTCCCTCATTTCTTTTCATTCTTTTTTCTTTGTTCTGTTCCGTGGCAGTGATTTCCAACATTCTGTCTTCCTGCTCACTTATTCATTCTTCTGCCTCAGTTATTCTTCTATTGATTTCTTCTGGTGTATTTTTCATTCCATTTATTGTATTGTTCATCTCTCTTTATTCTTTAAAACTTCAAGCTCTTTATTAAACATCTCTTGTAACTTCTCAGTCTGTGCTTCCATTCTTTTTCTGAGATCTTGAATCATCTTTACTATCATTACTCTGAATTATTTTTCAGTTAGGTTGCCTATCTACTCTTTATTTAGTTTTTCTTGTGGGTTTTTATGTTGTTCTTTCATCTGAAACATATTTCTCTGCAGTCTCTTTTTATCTGACTTTCTGTTTGTGGGTTCCTTTCTGCTGGTTGGAGGACTGTAGCTCCTCTTGCTTCTGGTGTCTTCCCTCTGGTGGGTTAGGTTAGTCATGAATCTTGTGGTTGCTTCCTGATGGGAGGAAATTGTGCCTGCTCACTGGTTCGTGGAGCTGGGTCTTGGCCCTCTGGTGGGCAGGGCTGTGTCAAGAGGTGTGTCTATAAGAGGCTGTGAGCTCAATATGGCTTTAGGCACCCTGTATGGTGATGGGTGGGCCTGTGTTCTTATCTTGCTGGTGGTTTGGCCTGAGGTGTTCTACCACTGGAGCCTGCAGGCTGCTTGGTAGGGCCAGGCCTTGATGCCAAAATTGCAATCTCTGATAGAGCTCACACTGATCAATATTCTCTGGGGCTTCTGCCACTAGTGTCCTTGCCCCCACAGTCAACCACAGCTGACTCCTACCTCCAAGGTCATAGGTAGGCCCACCCCTGGCTCCTATGGAGTTACTGCTTTGTGCTGGGTCTCAGTGTATGTGAAACCTTGTGCATGCCCTCCAAGAATTGAGTCTGTTTCTCCCAGTCCTATGGAACTCTTGCACTTAAGACCTGCTGGCTTTCAAAGCCAAATGCTTTGGGGATTTCTCCTCAGGCTGGTGAGGATGAAATGGGGCTCAGGACTCTCACTCTTGCGGGAGAACCTGTGTGATATAATTATTTTCCAGTTTGTGGGTTGCCCACCCACAATGTATGGGATTTGATTATGTCACAAAAGCTCCCCTCCTTCTATCTTGTGGCTTACTCTTTTTCTTTGAATGTAAAATATATATTTTTGTAGCTTCCAGTTATTTTTATTGAAGATTGTTCAGCAGTTAGTTGTGATTTTGGTGTTTTCCAGAGAGGAGGTGAGCTCAAGCCCTTCTATTCAGCATTCTTTGCTGGAATTGAGGGGCTGCTTTTAGTTTGGATGCTTGATGCCTCCTTCTTCAGCATGTGTTGGCCATTATCTCCTGATATGGGGTGTTCAGGTAAAATGGCTCTTGCATGCTCCCAGGGTACTGGGAGTAGGGCCTGACACCTGCTCAAGCATCTCCTATAGGTGGCTCTTCTCCACACTTTCTCAGGATAGCAGGGGCAAGGTCTGCAACCTGCTCACAGATTTCCTAGGGGTGGGCACTATCTGCCCTCCCAGGACAGTGGGGGCAAGGCATGGCCCCTGCTTGAAGATTTCCTATATGCAGATGTTATCCGTGCCTTCCCGGGAAAGCAGAGGCAGGGCCTAGTGCCTGCTCCCAGGTCTCATAACAGTGCTAGTGCCCAGCTCTGGAGCCCATGATGACTCAGTGACTTATGCCCACCCCCAGAGCTCATGTAGGTGGTGTCCTTTTGCCTGGGAGTGCTCACAGGGAAAGAAGCTCTTATGGTGGTCCCACCCCTCTCCTCATGCTCTCCCCAATAATGGCACCTTACCTCTCTCGCAGGCCCAGGCTTCTTCTAAGTACACCATCAGTTACCATAGCCCAGTCTCCTCAGGCTGTCTCCATGCAGCCAACCCTGATCCTCTCCCTGGATCTGGTCTCTGAAGCCTGAGCTTCAGCACCCAGCACCCACCTGCACCAATAGATGAGTGTCTCAGTCTGGGGATCACAGGGAGGCGGTGCTGAACTTCTGTGCAGGGTACTTTCCATTTTGCCTTCCACTGACCAGTTGCTGTGCTCTCCTCCTAGGCTCTGAAGCTCCTCCTCCATCCAGTCTCGTCTCCCCACCAGTGAGGAGACTTCCATGGGTGTGGGAGCCTTTCCCCCTTCACAGCTTCTTCCCTGTGGTGCAGGCACCATTCCAATTCCCTCTTTTTCTTTTTCCTTTTCTCCTACCCAGTTACGTGGTGATTTTCTTTGTTTTCTTTTTTTTTTTTTTTTGAAGTCTGAGGTCTTCTCTTGACATTCAATAGCTGTTCTGTGTGAATCGTTCCACTTGTAGATGTACTGTTAATATTTTTGTGGGAGAAGGTGAGCTCCATGTAATACTCCTCCACTATCTTGATCCCCCTCTCTGAGTTTCTTTTTTTTTTTTTTTTGGCTGCCATCCTTTGAATGGAGGGAGATACAAATGCAGTAATGCCAAAGAATGCTTTACATACTCATTAGCATAGTGATTAATGTTAATTGAGGGATACACAATGTGTTAAACCTCAAAAACTACAAAGTTTCCTGCAACCTAAGATAATGGAAATGCGCCTTCTTAAGTTTTTACCCACCACCTTTACTTTTAAAGTTCTAAATGGTATCTTGGGAACTAAAAAATAATAGGCTAGTTTCAGCTGTGGTTCAAGAATTCTAGTGAAGCTGTATGGCAATGACACTGGGATTGTGAAATTTCCCCAAAAGGGCTTTCTAGATGACCACAAGTACAAACTTTAAAAGTATTTCCAATAAGGGCTTCCCTGGTGGTGCAGTGGTTGAGAGTCCGCCAGCTGATGCAGAGGACACAGGTTCGTGCCCTGGTCCGGGAAGATCCCACATGCCACAGAGCAGCTGTGCCCATGAGCCATGGCCACTGAGCCTGCGTGTCTGGAGCCTGCGCTCCACAACGAGAGAGGCCACAACAGTGAGAGGCCCATGTACCGCAAAAAAAAATAGTATTTCCAATAACACTAGGCAAGTTGAGTGGCTTAATAATTTAAATGCCTGGAAAGGAGCTAAGATGTCTCGTCTTAGAGAATTTTAAAACATGGTATAAGTACCATTTATGTCCTACAGAGAAAATTTTTAAAGCATGGACATAACTTTAAGGATACCAAGGAAACATCAATAGTTTTCATAAAGCTTCAATAAACACCCCAAGGCATAAGTGTTCAAAACAGCCTATTCACTAAAATGTCACTGCATTATACTTTTAGAATTATAAGTATGCTATGCTGGCAGTGAGAGGACATTTAATTTATGCTTAGGTGTCAAATTCATCTTCCATTTACACAGGATGCACCAATAACACTTAGGATAGTGAATAGTTCAAGTACTACATTTCCAACATGTCTTGCCTTTTGCTTTTTGATTACTCAGCACTGGAACTCTTCTGCCTGTAGTTTTTCAGAATATTTTGAAAGAGACTAGGACTACCCTGAATATAGACTTCAAGTAATATTGATCCCTTCTGAAAGAGCTGTCTAGATACTTTAATAATAACGTTTAGAGAAGGGAATAAAGACAAAACTTGAAGTAACTGAGTTTCTTTCAAAAGAAGAAAAATAACGTTGAACCTGGCATGTAAGCTAAAACGTTTTGTAATTAATGTCAAAATTTGCCAGGATTGTTAATACATATTTTGGTAAGAAAAAAACACTATATTGGCAAGGTTAATTATTTGTGTGCAATATATTGTATGTTAATGAAACGGAAGAATTCACCAGTAATGGAAGAAAACCCACAGCAAGGGAAGCCTCCAAAGAAGGGCAATCAAAAGTTAGGTAAGTTTACTAGCTTTAGAATACAAAACACACCTTAATTATAGAACTATTTCATTTTTAAAACCTCAGTTTTTTAATGTACTTCTAATAACAACCCCATCAAAGGAGCCATGGAGGCTTATGAAGAAGACCTAGCCACTAAGATGCTGTGTTTCTAGTGTAGGGGTGAATTAATGCTGCTATAAGAAGAAACTGAATCACATCAGCATCAACAAACAGCCTTTTTCTTTTACACAGCAACTCATAATTTCATGACATTACTTCTCTTCATAAGTTCAAAATTAGGCAGGAAAGGAACTACATCAGACCCAGAAACACAATGATTTGTCAAGCCACAGTCACTCAGCTCATGGATTTGTGATAATCTGCAGAAAATTTGCTTGACTCTAGTACTCCATTTTTTCACATTTGTAAAGGAGTTCGATACAACCATTTTTTAAAATCAACTTTAAAACTGAAAACAGGCAAAGAGATCATGAACTGCTGGGGGTGCTGTAAAGGGCTGGGGGAAAGTTGTGTTCCTCCTGTAGGGACCAATGAAGTAACACTTCCTTGGCCTTCTTTCGAAGTAGCCACTTGTTTTCTCCTGAGGATAACTGGCTAAAATTTCCTGTCTTCTTTCCTGGCAAGACCCAGTCAGCTGTGTTAAAGCGAAACCAGGAAGTGGCCGAGAGGATTGTAAGCCTTTGTTTGCAAGCTCTGTCCTTGGTAAGAGGCACTTCCTTGGGACATCCCTCTTTGCATGAGGGAGTAATGAGCCACTCTGACAAGGGACTGTTGTTTATGATTTAGAAGGAATAAGCAATTCTAGAAGAAGCCATTGCCTTTGGTGCCTTAGCTTGTTCTGTTGCCTTTTTTCTGAATGGACAGGGCCACATATTCAGGGAATCTTTATGTTTCTCAGGTTCAGGTTTTGGTTCCACAGGCATACCATTTTTATCCTTTCCTTCTTTCTTCAGAACCCATTTACACAGAGCTTCCTTCTCACAAGTTGCATCACACATGCACTCTGCAAAGCTTATACAGGGCTCATTGGCTTTGCAGACCTCCTCTACTTTATATGGGTCTTGATGGTTCTGAACAAGCCAATCCTCAGTAATCACACTGGGAGCAGACATGAGTTTGTTGGACTTCAAGTGGTTATTCAGGCACTTCAGACTGACCAGATTTTCAGTTTCCACACCTTTGGGCAATTGGTACAGGAATCAGGCTTGACAAGCCAATCATACACACTATAGGACTCCTGGTAACACCTGGAACAAGAGCTTAAACTTCTCACTGGTTTCACATCTGCCATTCCCAGACTTCTCAAGCTTATGGGATTCCTGGGGAGTCACCAGTCAAACAGAAAGGTCCACCTCATCTTGATCAAGAAGCCCTAGATCTTCAACCTTTTCAATTTCAATGGAGTAAGAACTGGTAGTAGAATAGCTGTTACACTTTTGGTAACTTGGTTTTTCAGAAACTTCTTGTTGCTGACTCTTGTGGAGACAGTTTTCCAAGCCCTTTAGGTTGCCCCAGACATTATTGAAGAAATTGCAGGCTCTGGCAGAAGTCTGACTATTCTCCAAGGTCTGCTTTTTGGGTCATCCAGTCCTGGAGATTGGTGCTGGGTATGTAAGGAGCCTGGTGACAATTGGCAGGTTTGCTACCAAGGAGCCATTCACTGAGAATGACAGCTGTGGTACTGGATGCTGAGTTCTGCTCTGACAATGGTATATAAGCTCTTTTCTCCAGGAAAGACCCAATATTTGATGAACTAGCATGAGCCATAAAGTGCTCGGGAATTTCAATGGTCTTGAGAGACCCAAATATGGTGATACCCTGGTGCAGGGCAGTTATGTTGGCTTCAAAGAATAGGACAGTGGAATCTTTAGGTTTGAGGGTCAAACTTCCCAGTCTGTCCAGGCACACGGAGACTTGATTGGCTAGATCTTTGTTTTGGGTGCAATCCAGTTGATGAATAAGACAACTGAACTAGCCCAGTAACCAGTTGAGCTGCTGGGCCTGCTGCTGAAGTGCCTTCTCTTTAAGCTGATAGATGAGATCTATCTTTTCATACACCCACACCTCACAGCTTTGAAGGCATTCCAGGTGATGACTTATGCAACTGTGAATCTGGGCTTTGACCTCTCACAAGTTATCTTTAATTTGCTGTTCAGCCCAGAGAACTCCACCAATAGCAAGCTCCAAGTCCCTGTGTACATCACAACACCTCAAAAGGGGTTCTTTATTACTGGAGCAGCCTCTCTGGTCCTGTGAGGTACTCATTCTTCTCCCTGTTCCATCTAACGCCAAGTAAGTCATTTCTAGTTCAAAAGCAACAGTGACTCATGCAACTTTCCAGGTTCCCCAACACTTCCTAGAAGCACAGTCACCCTAAGAAACCTGGGTCCCAACCTCCCTGGAAGCCACAGCCTACCATTCACTCTCCACTTTAGAGCAGGCAAGGGCACCACTCAGTACACATTCACACAGCCCTGGCTGCAGGGCCCATTCTTGGCCCAGCAAGGCAAGCCCACCCTGTGGGCTCCTGCTGTGGTGCTGAGCTGTCAGAGGTAACTCGCAGGCCAGGTCCCTGCCATGTCAGCTTTCTGGCAAGCAGGAGGCTGCTTTATCCAGGATTGGGGTAAGGAAGGTCCCTGAGCCTGCAGGCTGTGCCCTGCCTCTCCCATGCACCTGGCAGTGGCCCATGGGCAGAATTAGGGTACTTTTATATTTCCCTTTTGATTTCTTTTCGGACCCATTGGTTCTACAGAAGTGTCATTTAGTTTTCACATATGTGTAGATTTTCCACATTTCCTCCTGTTGATTTCTAGTTTTATATCATTGTGGTCAGAAAAGATTGTTGGTATGAGTTCCTTCTTCTTAAATTTCCTAAGACTTGTTTTGTGTCCTATCACATGACCTATCCTGGAAAGTCTTCCATGTGCACTTGAGAAGAGTGCGTATTTTGATGCTGTTTTATGGAATAGTCTACATAGGTCTAAGTCCATTTTGTCTAAATTTATGGTTCAATTCCAACATTTCTTTGTAGATTTTCTGAGTGGAGGATCTATCAATTGTTGATACTGGGTTATGAAGTCCCCTAGTATTATTGTATTGCTATTTCTCCCTTTAGATATGTTAGTGTTTGTTTAACATAATTAGGTGTTCTGATGTTTGGTGCATGTAATATTTATGATTGTTATGTAGTCTTGATATATTGTCCTTTTATCATTATATAATTACCTTGTCTATTGTTACCATTTTTGGCTCAAAGTCTATTTTGTTTGATATGAGCATCTACATTTTATTTTTGTTTACACTTCCATGGAATATATCCTTTTATTATAGTAAGTCCCCTGTGTATGAACCTTCAAGTTGTGAACTTTCAAAGATGCATACATGCCTTTGCATGTCAAGTCACGTGTTAGTTAACGTGTCTGGCATACACTGTCACATGTGTGCATTCTTTACAAGTGGTTGTGCTTTTGTGTACTTTACTGTACAGTACTGTATAGAGTATAGTAGTACAGTATCTTTATTTCAAGTCCAGGATGTCTGGAAGCAAGTGTAAAAGCAGCAGTGATGTAGCTGATACTGCTAAGGCACACCAAACAATAATGGTGGAAACAAAAGTGAAAATAATTGAGAGAGTGGAGTAAGGCAAAAAGATAGTTGTAACGTGAATCATTCAACCACCGGCACGATTCTAAAGAACAAGAACAAGATCATGGAACATGTGAAGCCTGCTGTGCCAATGATGTTGACAATAATATTGATGAAGCGTATAGAAGTGATGGAGGAAATGGAGAAATTTTTCAGTGTGTGGATGCAGGATCAGCAACAGCATCGAGTCTTGCTCAGCTTAATGCTGATTCAAGAGAAAGCTAAAAGGATTTATGAAGACTTGAAGAATAAACATGGAGAAGAATCAGAAGGCACATCTTTTAATGCCAGCCATGGCTGGTTTCATTGGTTCAAGGCTAGAGCCAACCTTCACAATGTAAAAGTAAGTGGCAAGGCAGTGAGTGCAGATATGGTAGCTGCCCAGGAATTTCCTAAAATGCTTCAAGAAATTTTTGATGAAGGCACATATTTACCCAAGTAGGTTTTTAATGTGGATGAGACAGGACTGTACTGGAAGAGGATGCCACACCAAAGTTACATCAGTAAGGAGGAAAAGTTTTTGTCAGGCTATAAAGCAGCAAAGGATAGGCTAACTCTGTTGTTTTGTGCAATGCTTCCGGTGATATAAAGCTAAAGCCTCTCTTAGTTAATCATTCACAAAACCCAAGAGCCCTTGAAAACATAGCCAAGGGCTCTCTTCCTGTCGTGTGGAAGGGTAACCCCAAGGTCTGGGTTACACAGGCCATTTTCCAGGACTGGTTTTTCCACCACTTTATTCTGGAGGTAGAGAAATATTGCTTGGAGAAGAATGTCCCATTCAAAATTATTTTGTTGCTCGGCACTGCTCTGTGCAACCCCCCATTCATGGGCGACTTTCATCCCAACATCAAAGTAGTGCATCTTTCACAGAATACTACATCGCTTATCCAACCTATGGACCAGGGAGTTATAGCGACTTTCAAGAAATATCACTTACGTCACACTTTTCCTCAAGCAGTAAAGGCGAGTGACGAATCAGGAACAACTTTGTCACAATTTTGGAAGGACTATAACATCTACAAGGCCATAAAAACATTGACTTTGCTTGGTTTAAAGTTATGGCTGTCACCATGAATGGAGTTTGGAAGAATCTTTGCCCACAGTTTGTTCATGACTTTCGTGGATTTGAGATGGTGGATGCGGAGTCCAAAGAGGTTTTCATCAATTTAGTGACCTTCAGTGAGAAGCTGGAGCTAGATCTGCAAGAGGACAACTTCATTGAACTCCTTGCTGTGCAGCATGAGGAGCTTACTACTGAAGACCTGATGGAATTGGAGGCCCAAGAGAAAGGATGAATAGGGACAAGAAGAAGTAACTGAAGATCCAAAGAGATTCACAACGCAGGAAATGGCAAGGGGATCTTCTTTATTTGAGGAGGCACTGTTAGTTTCTCAGGCACAAGACCCAAATATAGAATGGTACACAAAGGTTGCAACAGCTGTTCAGAATACAATCCACTGCTACTGTGTCATCTATGATAAGAAAAAAAGAGTTATTACCCAGACATCACTGGATCATTTTTTCAACAGGGTAGATAGAGTTGAATCCAGCAAGGAACCAGAACCTGTGCCATCAATGTCACGCCTGAGTGAAATTGCAGCTTGCCCTCCATCTCCTGTTGCTGACAATCCTTCAGTTCTACCATCTCCTAACTCCTCTCCCTCCTCCAGTCAGTAACTATTCTTGCCAGTCCGTGTATGCCAGCTGTTGTGCTGTACTACTGTACTTTTCAAGGTACTGTACTGTAAGATTTAAAATGTTTTCTTTATTCTTTGTGTTTGTTTTTATGTATTATTTGTGTGAAAAATATTAAAAACCTATTACAATACAGTACTATATAGCTGATTGTGTTAGTTGGGTACGTAGGCTAACTTTGTTGGACTTATGAACAAATTAGACTTATGAATGCACTGTCAGAACAAAACTCATTTGTATGTAAGGGACTTACTATACTTCACTTTGAGTCTATGTATGTCTTTAGAACTGAAAGGTGTCTCCTGTGGGCAGAATTTATTTGGATCCTGTTTTTATTATCCATCTAGCCTTTCTGTGTCTTTTGATTATTAATTCAATCCACTTACTTTTAGAGTGATTTTTGATATGTCAGGACTTACTTCTGCCCGATTGTTTTCTGGGCTTTTTTAATTTTCACTTTTTCCCATCTCTGCCTACCTTTGTCTTTAGTTGTAGAGTGGTGTAATTAAAAGTGGACTTGAAGGAAACATTAAGCTACAATGCTTAGCAAACTGACATAGGCCTCTTAACTCTACAGTATATTTGCTATTAAATGGCTTGTCACAGAAACATCAACAGAATTTTTCTTCATATTATGCCAAATTCAGAGCAGTAATGTGTATTTGAAATCAGACCCCGTATTTTACTTTGCTGTTTTAGAAGATAGCTGAATCTTCTGCCTTGGGCCTACCTCAGTAGAAGATTCAGATAAGATTAACTCTCTGATTGGCTTTTCCATATATTTTATACTTTTGACCTCTTCTTTAAAATCTTTACTTAGCTTTTGAGTAATCACTCTTATGACTCACCTACTCTCAGAATTTTTGTAGGTCTTTCTTATCCATCCACACGTAAAAGTTATTTTTCTCCAGGGTATTGTTCTTTTTTTTTTTTCAACATCTTTATTGGGGTATAATTGCTTTGCAATGGTGTGTTAGTTTCTGCTTTATAACAGAGTGAATCAGTTATACATATACATATGTTCCCATATCTCTTCCCTCTTTGTCTCCCTCCCTCCCACCCTCCCTATCCCACCCCTCCAGACAGCCACAAAGAACCGAGCCGGTTTCCCTGTGCCATGCGGCTGCCTCCCACTGGCTACCTACTTTATGTTTGTTAGTATATATATGTCCATGTCTCTCTCTCGCCCTATCACACCTCACCCTTCCCCCTCCCCATATCCTCAAGTCTGTTCTCCAGTAGGTCTCTGTCTTTATTCCTGTTTTACCCCTAGGTTCTTCATAACATTTTTTTTTCTTAAATTCCATATATATGTGTTAGCATACGGTATTTGTCCTTCTCTTTCTGACTTACTTCACTCTGTATGACAGACTCTAGATCTATCCACCTCATTACAAATAGCTCAATTTCGTTTCTTTTTATGGCTGAGTAATATTCCATTGTATATATGTGCCACATCTTCTTTATCCATTCATCCGACGACGGGCACTTAGGTTGTTTCCATCTCCGGGCTATTGTAAATAGAGCTGCAATGAACATTTTGGTACATGACTCTTTCTGAATTCTGGTTTCCTCAGGGTATATACCTAGTAGTGGGATTGCTGGGTCATATGGTAGTTCTATTTGTAGTTTTTTAAGGAACCTCCATACTGTTCTCCATAGTGGCTGAACCAATTCACATTCCCACCAGCAGTGCAAGAGTGTTCCCTTTTCTCCACACCCTCTCCAGCATTTATTGTTTCTAGATTTTTTGATGATGGCCATTCTGACTGGTGTGAGATGATATCTCATTGTAGTTTTGATTTGCATTTCTCTAATGATTAATGATGTTGAGCATTCTTTCATGTGTTTGTTGGCAGTCTGTATATCTTCTTTGGAGAAATGTCTATTTAGGTCTTCTGCCCATTTTTGGATTGGGTTGTTTATTTTTTTGTTATTGAGCTGCATGAGCTGCCTGTAAATTTTAGAGATTAATCCTTTGTCAGTTGATTCATTTGCAAATATTTTCTCCCATTCTGAGGGCTGTCTTTTGGTCTTGTTTATGGTTTCCTTTGCTGTGCAAAAGCTTTGAAGTTTCATTAGGTCCCATTTGTTTATTTTTGTTTTTATCTCCATTACTCTAGGAGATGGGCCCAGAAGGATCTTGCTGTGATTTATGTCATGGAGTGATCTGCCTATGCTTTCCTCTAAGAGTTTGATAGTTTCTGGCCTTACATTTAGGTCTTTAATCCATTTTGCGCTTATTTTTGTGTATGGTGTTAGGGTGTGATCTAATCTCATACTTTTACATGTACCTGTCCAATTTTCCCAGCACCACTTATTGAAGAGGCTGTCCTTTCTCCACTGTATATTCCTGCCACCTTTATCAAAGATAAGGTGACCATATGTGCATGGGTTTATCTCTGGGCTTTCTATCCTATTCCATTGATCTATCTTTCTGTTTTTGTGCCAGTACCATACTGTCTTGATTACTGTAGCTTTGTAGTATAGTCTGAAGTCAGGCAGCCTGATTCCTCCAGCTCCATTTTTTGTTCTCAAGATTGCTTTGGCTATTCGGGGTCTTTTGTGTTTCCATACAAATTGTGAAATTTTTTGTTCTAGTTCTGTGAAAAATGCCAGTGGTAGTTTGATAGGGATTGCATTGAATCTATAGATTGCTTTGGGAAGTAGAGTCATTTTCACAATGTTGATTCTTCCAATCCAAGAACATGGTATATCTCTCCATCTGTTTGTATCATCTTTAATTTCTTTCATCAGTGTCTTATAATTTTCTGCATACAGGTCTTTTGTCTCCTTAGGTAGGTTTATTCCTAGATATTTTATTCTTTTTGTTGCATTGGTAAATGGGAGTGTTTTCTTGATTTCACTTGCAGATTTCTCATCATTATTATATAGGAATGCCAGAGATTTCTGTGCATTAATTCTGTATCCTGCTACTTTACCAAATTCATTGACTAAATTTCTAATTTGACTACTATGGACTCATAGAGGACTAATGTTTAATGAACACTCATCTGCAAACAGTGACAGCTTTACTTCTTCTTTTCCGATTTGGATTCCTTTTATTTCCTTTTCTTCTCTGATTGCTGTGGCTAAAACTTCCAAAACTATGTTGAATAAGAGTGGTGAGAGTGGGCAACCTTGTCTTGTTCCTGACCTTAGTGGAAATGCTTTCAGTTTTTCGCCATTGAGGATGATGTTGGCTGTGGGCTTGTCATATACGGCCTTTATTATATTGAGGAAAGTTCCCTCTACACCTACTTTCTGCAGGGTTTTTATCATAAATGGGTGTTGAATTTTGTCAAAAGCTTTCTCTGCATCTATTGAGATGATCATATGGTTTTTCTCCTTCAATTTGTTAATATGGTTAATCACATTGATAGATTTGCGTATATTGAAGAATCCTTGCATTCCTGGAATAAACCCCACTTGATCATGGTGTATGATCCTTTTAATGTGCTGTTGGATTCTGTTTGCTAGTATTTTGTTGAGGATTTTTGCATCTATGTTCATCAGTGATATTGGCCTGTAGTTTTCTTTCTTTGTGACATCCTTGTCTGGTTTTGGTATCAAGGTGATGGTGGCCTCGTAGAATGAGTTTGGGAGTGTTCCTCCCTCTGCTATATTTTGGAAGAGTTTGAGAAGGATAGGTGTTAGCTCTTCTCTAAATGTTTGATAGAATTCGCCTGTGAAGCCATCTGGTCCTGGGCTTTTGTTTGTTGGAAGATTTTTAATCACAGTTTCAATTTCAGTGCTTGTGATTGGTCTGTTCATATTTTCTATTTCTTCCTGATTCAGTCTTGGCAGTTTGTGCATTTCTAAGAATTTGTCCATTTCTTCCAGATTGTCCATTTTATTGGCATAGAGTTGCTTGTAGTAATCCCTCATGATTTTTTTTATTTCTGCAGTGTCAGTTGTTACTTCTCCTTTTTCATTTCTAATTCTATTGATTTGAGTCTTCTCCCTTTTTTTCTTGATGAGTCTGGCTAATGGTTTATCAATTTTGTTTATCTTCTCAAAGAACCAGCTTTTAGTTTTATTGATCTTTGCTATTGTTTCCTTCATTTCTTTTTCATTTATTTCTGATCTGATTTTTATGATTTCTTTCCTTCTGCTAACTCTGGGGTTTTTTTGTTCTTCTTTCTCTAATTGCTTGAGGTGCAAGGTTAGGTTGTTTATTCGAGATGTTTCCTGCTTCTTAAGGTGGGCTTGTATTGCTATAAACTTCCCTCTTAGAACTGCTTTTGCTGCATCCCATAGGTTTTGGGTCGTTGTATCTCCATTGTCATTTGTTTCTAGGTATTTTTTAATTTCCTCTTTGATTTCTTCAGTGATCACTTCGTTATTAAGTAGTGTATTGTTTAGCCTCCATGTGTTTGTATTTTTTACAGATCTTTTCCTATAATTGATATCTAGTCTCATGGCGTTGTGGTCGGAAAAGATACTTGATACAATTTCAATTTTCTTAAATTTACCAAGGCTTGATTTGTGACCCAAGATATGATCTATCCTGGAGAATGTTCCATGAGCACTTGAGAAAAATGTGTATTCTGTTGTTTTTGGATGGAGTGTCCTATAAATATCAATTAAGTCCATCTTGTTTAATGTATCATTTAAAGCTTGTGTTTCCTTATTTATTTTCATTTTGGATGATCTGTCCATTGGTGAAAGTGGGGTGTTGAAGTCCCCTACTATGAATGTGTTACTGTCGATTTCCCCTTTTATGGCTGCTAGTTTTTGCCTTATGTATTGAGGTGCTCCTATGTTGGGTGCATAAATATTTACAATTGTTATATCTTCTTCTTGGATCGATCCCTTAATCATTATGTAGTGTCCTTCTTTGTCTCTTCTGATAGTCCTTATTTTAAAGTCTATTTTGTCTGATATGAGAATTGCTACTCCAGCTTTCTTTTGGTTTCCATTTGCATGGAATATCTTTTTCCATCCCCTTACTTTCAGTCTGTATGTGTCTCTAGGTCTGAAGTGGGTCTCTTGTAGACAGCATATATATGGGTCTTGTTTTTGTATCCATTCAGCCAATCTGTGTCTTTTGGTGGGAGCATTTAGTCCATTTACATTTAAGGTAATTATCGATATGTATGTTCCTATTCCCATTTTCTAAATTGTTTTGGGTTCGTTATTATAGGACTTTTCCTTCTCTTGTGTTTTTGTCTAGAGAAGTTCCTTTAGCATTTGTTGTAAAGCTGGTTTGGTGGTGCTGAACTCTCTCAGCTTTTGCTTGTCTGTAAAGGTTTTAATTTCTCCATCAAATCTGAATGAGATCCTTGCTGGGTAGAGTAATCTTGGTTGCAGGTTTTTCTCCTTCATCACTTTCAGTATGTCCTGCCACTCCCTTCTGGCTTGTAGAGTTTCTGCTGAGAGATCAGCTGTTAACCTTATGGGGATTCCCTTGTGTGTTATTTGTTGTTTTTCCCTTGCTGCTTTTAATATGCTTTCTTTGTATTTAGTTTTTGACAGTTTGATTAATATGTGTCTTGGCGTATTTCTCCTTGAATTTATCCTGTATGGGACTCTCTGTGCTTCCTGGACTTGATTAACTATTTCCTTTCCCATATTAGGGAAGTTTTCAACTATAATCTCTTCAAATATTTTCTCAGTCCCTTTCTTTTTCTCTTCTTCTTCTGGAACCCCTATAATTCGAATGTTGGTGCGTTTAATGTTGTCCCAGAGGTCTCTGAGACTGTCCTCAGTTCTTTTCATTCTTTTTTCTTTATTCTGCTCTGCAGTAGTTATTTCCACTATTTTATCTTCCAGGTCACTTATCCGTTCTTCTGCCTCATTTATTCTGCTATTGATCCCATCTAGAGTATTTTTCATTTCATTTATTGTGTTGTTCATCATTGTCTGTTTCATCTTTATTTCTTCTAGGTCCTTGTTAACTGTTTCTTGCATTTTGTCCATTCTATTTCCAAGATTTTGGATCATCTTTACTATCATTATTCTGAACTCTTTTTCAGGTAGACTGCCTATTTCATCTTCATTTGTTAGGTCTGATGCCTTTTTATCTTGCTCCTTCATCTGCTATGTGTTTTTCTGTCTTCTCATTTTGCCTATCTTACTGTGATTGGGTTCACCTTTTTGCAGGCTGCAAGTTCGTAGCTCCCGTTGTTTTTGATGTCTGTCTCCAGTGGCTAAGGTTGGTTCAGTGGGTTGTGTAGGCTTCCTGGTGGAGGGGACTAGTGGCTGTGTTGTGGTGTATGAGGCTAGATCTTGTCTCTCTAGTGGGCAGGTCCACGTCTGGTGGTGTGTTTTGGGGTGTCTGTGGACTTATTATGATTTTAGGCAGCCTCTCTGCTAGTGGGTGGGGTTGTGTTCCTGTCTTGCTATATGGTTGGCATAGGTTGTCCAGCACTGTAGCTTGCTGGTCGTTGAGTGAAGCTGGGTGCTGGTGTTGAGATGGAGATCTCTGGGAGATTTTCACCATTTGATATTATGTGGGGCTGGGAGGTCTCTTCTTGACGAGTGTTCTGAAGTTGGCTCTCCCACCTCAGAGGCAGAGTCCTGATTCCTGGCTGGAGCAGCAGGAGCCTTTCATCCACTCGGCTGGGTGACATGCAAGGCAACTGTCTTCCATACGATGGCCCAGCATTCTAGCTACATTGGTCTTTTGGTTCTTCCGCATCAACACATACTCCCACAACCAATGTGGCAGGGAAGATAACGTGGGGAATCAGGCTCCAACTCCTCAGCGCTTCCATGCAAAGTGAAACACATCAGTCCCACTCATATTTTCACTGGTCAGGATTAGTCAGATGGTGCGTCCTCGGTCCCCAATCCCTCGGGACTTCAGGCGTGGGAACTCCGGCCCCGTGCGGCTCCCTCCAGGTGCCCCGCACCCTCCTTCCTTCCTTGCCCAGACGGACGCACTTCCAGGGTATTGTTCTTGACCTTATTCTTTTATCTTCACATTATGAGTGTTTTAACTCACACTCAGTTTCCACTATAAGTTACATACTAATAGATCCCAAATTTATATACAGGCATACGTCAGAAATATTTCGGGTTCAATTCCAGACCACCACAGTAAAGCAAATATTGCAATAAAACGAGTCACATGAATTTTTTTGGTTTCCCAATGCATATAAAAGTTGTTTATACAATAATGTAGTCTAAGTGTGCAATTAAATATACATTATTGCTAAAAAGTGCCAACAACCACCTGAGACTTCAGTGAGTCAAAGTAATAATATCAAAGGTCACTGATCACAGATCACCATAACAAATATAATAATAATGAAGAAGTTTGAAATATTGTGAGAATTACTAAAATGTGACACAAAGACATGAAGTGAGTAAATGCTGTTGGGAGAATGGTATCGATAGACTTGCTCAAAGCAGGTTTTCCACAGATGCTATGCTGCATTGTAAAAAATGCAATATCTGTGAAGTGCAATAAAGCAAAGCATAATAAAATGAGGTATGCCTGTATCTTGATCAGGTCTCCTGCGTGAAGTTAATTCAGTAAACTGCAAACCTAACTTTTTAACCTAAAAATTCATTAGGCTCTTGAAATTTAGTGTATATAAAGCTGAACTCATAATCTCTTTCAAAAGTACTCATCCTCTTAAACACCTTTTCTTAGTTAATGGGATTATCACCTACCAAATTCCCAAAAGGAATCAGAAATCTGGGAGTCATAACCATCGCATCTGTAGTTTTTCTTATCAAACTTCACATTTAATTGGTCATAAGAGCTAAGAATCTTCTACTCGAGATATATATATATATATATATATATATATATATATGGAGAGAGAGAGAGAGAGAGAGAGAGAGAGAGAGAGAGAAAGAGAGAGATACATAGATATATAGATATCTATCTCTTTTTTTAAAACTTCCCCATTGACACTTTTTTACCCCTTTAATTTAGGTTCTCTGTATTTCTTGCCTGGATGATTGCAGTATTCATCTAATTATTCTGGATGTAAACTCTCCACAACTTTCCCATACTCTTTAGTCTTTCCTTCATACTGAGTCCAGAGTGATGTATCTAAAATAAAAATCTGATTTATTCTCATGCTTCAGTGAATCATTTCCTACAGAATAAAAATTGAATTTTTTTACAGAATAAAAATTAAATTATTTTATCACAGTCATTGCTCCATCCATACCATGGTATTTACAGTTCCCCAGAATTCACCATACAGTTTCAATCCACAATGATTTGTGAATAGTTGCCTCTGTGAGTATTCATTCTTACTCTTCTATATGCCTATCTGCTTGCATGATTTTGTACCCATCTTTCAAAATCTACTTGGTATAACTTATTTTGTGAAATCTTGACTGCCTTCAGTAAGTCTCTACTTTCAAGTACACATTTGACTTGACTTTAAAGAATATTTTGAATTTGAAGTTGAAAAAAGACAAATTTTGGAGATATTGTGAATGAAGCATGGTGGAAAGTAGTTAATACAACACTGTACTAAGACTTAAGAAATCCATTCTTAGTTCTAGGTCTGCCAGAGAATATATATATATATATATATATATATATACACACACATATATATATATAAAACAAGTCATTTAATATCTGACTCACTTTTCCTATCTGAAAAATATTAGTGTTGAACTAAATGGCCTTAAAAGGCTCTTGCAACTGTAGCATCATTGATTTTGTAGGTCCTTTTGGAAACGGGGAGTAGGTAACTTAAGTTGAAACTGTAGAGAACTACAAGGATCTGAAGAGGTTTCAACTTTAGTGTTTAGCTGAGTACTGGTCAGCATAAGAGAGAAAGAAAACTATGCAAGATTATGGAAAGAACTACCTACAAAGATAGAATAGTGATTGTAGTTTACATGGTTCATGGAAGTGTTCATTCTGTCACCAGCTAGAGTGGAATTCCTTGTGACATACAAGACAATCTTTAGAAAAATCAGTCATGATGAAAACTAATGACAGACTAAATGCTGCTCTAGTCCCTCCTAACAAATTAAAATTAAGACCTGAAAATATAACTCTTTCCAAGTAACGTAAAAGCATTATTGAATAAAGATGAAGATTATTTACAAAGAGAGTGACGTCAGCATCATGGAAGCATGAGACACTCTTTTTTATCTCCCCATCAATCTACAACCAACAAAAGTGTCTCTGCCCAACACACAAGTATTCTGGGGAATTCCCCACATCTGTACATCTAAAAGTGGGTGTACTGGAACTCACAGAGGAGGTGGAACCAAGGAAGATAGCAGAGATGGTACCTGTGATGGTGGACCCCTGGCTGTAATAGCTGAGCCCACAGCCCTAGAGAACACAGTAGCAGCAGGGGATAGACAGAGTGGCACACACAACTCTAGCCTCCCAGCTGCAGCATCACCTGTGGCCACAAGGAACAGAGCAGCAGCAGCAGCTGGGCCTGCAATCTGTCTATCTAACTGAAGAGGTGTCCATGACTCTGCTCTCCTATCCCCATCACAGCAGTGTCACCCATGAACCTGACAATACAAGATATGGCAAAGATACCCATGAACCCAGCTCCCCTCAATCATCCCTCTTCCCCTGCATCTGGGGAGTTGTGACACAGGAGATCCTAGATGCAGGAAACTGGCCATCCTTGTGCCCAAGGCAGCAAAGCCAGCAACAACAGCAGTGACACTGGCAAAAAGTCACCAGCAACCTTGGAAGCACAAGCAGTAAAGAGGCCACCAGACAACACCTCTGAAAGAGGTGCTAGAGGATCCAATTTCTAGGGGGAGATCAAGGTGATAAAGTAGGATGACACTGAACTCACTCTCTCCAAAAACACATCAGAAATACATCTACATGTGGAGCAACTCTTGCTGAAAACAAGCTGGAGGCTGGCAGAAAGGCTATTCTATAACCAGGACTGTAAAGAAAGATACACAAAGAGTCAGGTAGGAAAGGAGAAGTGATCAGGTCAGGACCTGTGCCCCTAGCTTGGAACACAGAAGAGGAGGGGGATATCCCAGGCTTGGGAGTCCTCACTGGGGAGTGAAAGGTTTGAGACACATAATGGTCACCCCAGCCCTGGGGTCCGACACTGGGAAAGCCAGTCCCCTTAGCTGGTTTGCAAACCAGTGGGACTTACTAGAGGGCTGTAAGGAACTGAGAGTCTGCTCATGAACAGAACATGCACAGGCTTGCTTATTCCCAGGAATGAGGAAGAGGAAACAGACTAAAAATGGCCTGGGGCTCTGGCTGGTTTCACAGGACCAGCCCAGCACGCACCCTAACCCACACTGAGTGTCTGCTCTAGTCCCTCTTACTCCAGTTCAACTCTCTATCAGAGCAAAGGCTGTCATTGCCAAGGAGATTTTACACTGGGGGGAACAGAGCTAGCTCAGACCTGGCCCTGCCTCTGAACAGGGCAATGATGGCCATTGCCAGGGAACATTCAGAATCAGCAGATTGGGAGCTACCTGAGACTCTGACTGGCTTGCTGGGACCATCCCAGCACCCTGGCCTGCACTGAGCACATCCTCCAGTTCCTCTTCTTCTGGCTCTGCTCTCTGCTGGGGTGACTGTGCCATTGCTTGGGGAGGGGGTACATGCACTTGGAGGAAACAGAGCAAGCTCAGACCTGGCTCTGCCTCTAAATGGGGTGAGGGCAGCTGTTGACAGTGAATACACAGAGGCAGAAGATTGTAAACTACCTAGGGCTCTGAATGGCTTGCTGGGACTATCCCAGCATGCACCCCAGCACACAACAGGTGTGCACTCGAGCCCCTCTTACTCCAGCACTACTGTCCACTAGGGAAGAAGTGCCCTTGCCAAGGGGAGAGTGCACACTTAGAAGGAATAAAACCAGCTCAGAACTAAACCTCATGACTTCTGATCCAACACTTGGAGGCCAGACTCCACCCCTGATAGGGCAGTGACAACCATTTCACAGAGGAGAAGTCCTAGCTCACACATGGCTTGGGTTTTAACCCTTCCATTGCCAGCCCTACCTCCTACCAAGGTGGTAGCTGCCAGAACACCACAAAGAACGATGTGACCCATGCTCACTTTAGATCCAGCTCTCCCAACAAAGGCACTGGACACATGCAGACTTCATAGGGACACTCCCACTCAAAGACAGCCCTTTAAGACTGAGATAGGTAACTGTTTAATTTCATAAAGTTAGAGAAAGTTAAACACAATGAGAAGATGGGATTTTGTTTCAAATGAAAGAACAAAGGGGAGTTCCCTGGTGATCTAGTGGTTAGGATTTGGCACTTTCACTGCCATTGCCCAGGTTCAATCCCTGGTCAGGAAAATTAGATGCCACAAGCCATGCAGTGTGAGGAGGAAAAAAAAAATCAAGGAAAAATAACACTAACAAAACAGAGATAAATAATTTACCTGAGGGCTTCCCTGGTGGTGCAATGCTTAAGAATCCTCTTGCCAGTGCAGGGGACACAGATTCAAGTCCTGGTCCAGGAAGATCCCACATGCCACAGAGCAACTAAGTCCATGTGCCACAACTACTGAGCCTGCACTCTAGAGCCCATGAGCCACAACTACTGAGCCAACGTGCCACAACAACTGAAACCCACATGCCTAGAACCTCTGCTCCACAACAAGAGAAGGCACTGCAATGAGAAGCCTGTGCACCACAACAAAAGAGTAGCCCCCACTCACTGCAACTAAAGACCTTGCAAGCAATGAAGAACCAACACAGCCAAAAATAAATTATTTTTTTAAAAAAATAATAATTTACCTGATAAAGAGTTCAAAGCATTAGTAATACATATGCTAACTGAACTTAGGGAAAAAAATAGATGAACTAAATGAGAATTTTAAGAAGAATCTAGAAAATATAAAAAGAACCAGTCAGAAATGAAGAATACAGTAACTGAAATGAAAAACGCACTACAAGGAATTAGCAGACTAGGTGACACACAAAAATATATAAACAATCTGGAAGGTACAATAATAGCAATAAGGCTTCCCTGGTGGTGCAGTGGTTGAGAGTCCGCCTGCCGATGCAGGGGACACGGGTTCGTGCCCTGGTCTGGGAAGATTCCACCTGCCGTGGAGCGGCTGGGCCTGTGAGCCATGGCCACTGAGCCTGCGCGTCCAGAGCCTGTGCTCTGCAACGGGAAAGGCCAGAACAGTGAGAGGCCCACGTACCGCAAAAAATAAATAAATAATGGCAATAACCCAACCAGAACAGAAAAAGAAAAACAAATTTTTAAAAATGAGGATAGTTTAAAGGACCTCTAAGGCTACACCAAGCATACTAACATTCACATAGGGGTCCCAGAAGGAGAGAGAAAGATGTAGAAAATGTATTTGGTGAAGTTATGGCTGAAAACTCCCTGAAGCTGAAGGAGGAAACAGATTTTCAGGTACAGGAATTACAGAGATTTCCAAACAAGATAAACCCAGAAAGAGCCACAGAGAGTTCATGCTTTGTGTAGTTACAGCATGCATGAATTTCAAACTTAGTTAAATTAATACATCCCTAATAAAAGGAATTAGGAAAAGAAGAACAACAACAAAAACGAAAGCCAAACACAGCAGAAGTAGGGAAATAATAAAGATCAGAGAGAAAATAAAGACCAAATAAAGGACCACAAATAACATGTTGGCAAGGATGTGGAGAAAAGGGAACCCTAGTACCATGTTGGTGGGAATATAAATAGGAGTACTCATTAGATAACACAGTATGGAGTTTCCTCAAAAAAAACTAAAAATAGAATTACCATATGGTCCAGAAATTCCACTCCTAGGTATTTACCTGAAGAAAACAAAAACAGTAATTTGAAAAGATACATGCACCCCAATGTTCATAGCAGCATTGTTCTTAATAGCAAAGATATGAAAGCAACCTAAGTGTCCATTAACTGATGACTGAATAAGGAAACTGTGGTTTATATCATATATAAACATATATGACCCAGTAATAAAAAAAGGATGAAATTATGCCATTTAAAACAACATGGATGGACCTGGAGTGTATTATTCTTAGTGAAATAAATCAGACAAAGGGAATTACTGTATGTTATCAGTTACATGTGAAATCTTAAAAATAAAACAAGCTACTACATAAGAACAGAAACTCCCACACATTGAGAACAAACCTGTGATTCACAGTGGGAAAAGGTATAGGACATGGACAAGATAGAGGTAGGGGATTAAGAGGTACAAACTACTATATATAAAAGAAATAAGAAGAGGGAGTCAGATAAAGGTAGTGAAATGGGAGGACATGGAGCTCACCTCGCCCCCCCATATACACATCAAAAACACATCTACGTGTGGAACAATTATCATGGGAAAAGAAAAAAAAGATGAAAATGACATAATTCCTATATATAAAAGCTGCAAGAAAGATTTCCATGCGACTGGGTAGGATGGAAAAAAGACATAGGGTTGGTTCTTCTGCCCTTGGGAAAGATCTGAAAGGAAGAGAAAGTACACATGGGCAGACCATTAGGGAGTGAGTAGGTTGAGCCAAAGACTGCATGCCCCTGTCCTGGGGTGCTATGCGAAAGAGACAAGACACTTGACTGCTAGAAGAAGTGCTTAGATGGATATAAGTGAGGGAAAAGGATAGACTCCACTTGCAAATAGAATGTGAGCACTGACCTGACAATAAATAGGGTGTAGAAAACTTTGTACTAGTGGTTGATACATCACCTTACTCCCCAATCAAAGGGGTGAACACCCTGGGGCTGCTATTTCCACACTGAAACTTGGCATGGGATTTGGGCTACACAGGACCTGGAAAAAAGACTTGGTCTAGCTACACATGGACAGGCCAGAGACCAGGTTTGTGGTCAAGTGGATCAGTGCTGGCCATTGTTGGCACTTACTCAAGTGGTGCCTCAGGAAACTCTGTGACTTCCACACCTTGCTCACTGCTCCCATATGAGAAAGCGTTCTGATCCCACCCACTCTAAGCTACAGATTGGTACTGGATCTGAGGAAGACAGGTCCTTGGAAAAGGTGGGATCTAGGGACAGAGAGGAGGCTGGGGTCCTGGGGTGTTGTGTGGGTGAGGTGACAGCAACCAATGTTGACACTGACTCAATCAGCACCACAGAAGCAGCTCAGATCTCAGAGAGTAGTGCAGCCAATTCAGTTCCTGCTACCACAAGGCCCTGAACACAAGCCCAAGCCTAGCAAATGCTCCAGCTCTACCTACTCCATACCACAGCATTGCACCATATCTGGGAGGCCCAGAACAGGGGGAAGGACACAACTTTGGGCTGCATCTGAGTGGAGATATGGAGACCTACACAGACAATGCATCAGACCTCTGTGAGCACACGAGCCTCACGTAACATCAGCACTCCCCTCTTTGGAGCAGCACATTCACTCAGAGGAGACAGAACCTGCTCAATGCCAACCCTTAGGACTTCTGCTATAGCAACTGTGGAGCAGACCCCCCTCCCACTGAGAGGGTGGAAACAGCCATGGAGCGAAAAGGAAATCCTGCCTCATACCCTGCACAGACTTTAGATCCTCCAACACCAGGCACACTCCCTATCAAGGTGATAGTGCTCAGCACATCCTGAGGAAAGACATGGCTGGCGTTCACATCAAAACCAGCCTTCACACAAAGATATTGGACACATGCAGTCTACACAGGGACACTCGCAAATGAAAACATGCCTTCAAAACCACAATACATAACTGTTTCACCTAAATTCATTGAGGCAGAGAAAGTTTAGTAAAATAAAAAGGCACAGGAACAACCCCCAATTAAAAGAGCAAGAGGAAAACCCTGAGAGACTAAATAAAGAAACAGAGATCATCGGTCTACCAGACATTGAGTTCCAAAAAGAGATGATAAAAATGTTAACTGAATTAAGAAATGTTACCAATATAAACACAGATCATTGTAACAAGACACTATTAACTATAAACACGACCCAATCGAAAATAGATAATTCAATTTCTGAGATAAAAAGTAATCTACAAGCAATGAATAGCTGATCAAGAGATGCAGAAGAATGAATAAGTGATCAGGGAGGCAGAAAAAAATGAAAATCACACAATGAAAAGAGCAGACAGAAAAACAAATGAAAAAAGCGTGAAAGCAAGATACAAGATCTATGGGATAATATAAAATGTACCAGAAAGAGAAGAGAGAGAGAAGGGGATTAAAAATGTATTTGAAGAAATTATGGCTGAAATCTTCTGAAACCTAACTCCTGAGGAAACAGATATTGAGGTACAGGAAGCACAGAGGCTCCCAAACAAATGAAACCAAACAGGGCCACACCAAGACGTATTATAATTAAAATGGCAAAAAGTTGAAGATAAAGAGAATATTCTAAATGCAGCAAGAGAAGTGCAAAGAGTCATATACAAGGGAACCTCTATAAGGCTATCAGCTTATTTCTCTGCAGAAAAGTTGCAGGACAGAAGGGTGTGGCATAATATATTCAAAGTCCTGAAAGGGAAAACCCTGCAACCTAGGATAGTCTACACAGCAAGATTATCATTTAGAATAGAAGGACAGATAAACAATTTCTCAGACAAGCAAAAACTAAAAGAAGTCACCAATAATAAACCTTCCCTAAAAGACATGTTGAAGGGTCTTCTCTAAATGCAAAACAAGCTGGGATCTATAGAAAAAGCAAAATCTCAGTAGGACAGGCAAACATATAGTAAGGCTTAAAGATCACTCGACCAAGTCAGTACATAGATTAAAAAAACAAAAAAAAAATTTGTAGGAGATATTATAACTACAAGAAACAGTAAAAGGATAAGCATGAAGATGTAAAATAGAACGTGAAAAACACAAAATGTAGGGGAGAGGTGTAAAAATTGTGGATCATTTAGAATATGTTTGAGATTAAGTGATTACTAGTTTAAAGGAAGTAGATACAGTTACAGGTCAACATACATAAATGCCATTGTAACCACAAACCAAAAACCTACAATAGATACACACAAACAAGAGAGAAGGAACACAAGCATTCTACTCAAGAAAATCATAAAACCACATGGGAAGAAACTAAAAGAAGAAGAAAAGAACAGAGAAGAACTACAGAAACAAAACAAAAGAGAAGACAAGTAACAAAATGGAAATGCATTCATACCTGTCAGTAATCACCTTAAATGTCAATGAACTAATGCTACATCAAAAGATATAGAGTGGCTGATTGGATAATAAAACAATACCTGCTAATTATGAGGCCTCCAAGAGTTTTACTTCAGAGTGAAAAACACACACAGACTGAAAGTGAGGGGATGGAAGATGATATTTGATGCAAATGGAAATGAGAAGAAAGTGAGGGTAGCAATATTCATATCAGACAAAATAGACTTTAAAACAAATGATATAATGAAATACATAGTAGTACATTGTATAGCGATGAAGGGAACAATAAAAAAGAGGATGTTACACTGGTTAACATACACACACCCAATACAGGAGCACCTAAATACATAAATCAAATGCTGACAGACATAAAGGGAGAAAGTGACAATAAGACAATAATAGGAAGAGATTTTCATAGCCCATTGATGATATAGCAATGGACATATCATCCAGGCAGAAAATTAATAGGGCAACAGAGGTCCTAAATGACACAACTGACCAATTGGACTTAATTGCTATCTACAGGACACAACATACAAAAAAAGCAGAATATACACTTTTCTCAAGTGCACATGGAACATTCTCCAGGGTAGAGAACATACTAGGTCACAAAACAAGCCTCAGCAAATTTAAGAGGAAAGAAATTATATCAAGCATAATTTCCAAACACAACTGAATGAAACTAGAAATCAACTACAGAAAGAAAAGTGGAAAAAGAAAAAACACGTGGGGACTAAAAAATTTTTCTGCTACAAAACCAATGTAAACAATGAAATCAGACAAGAAATCAGAAAATACCTCAAGAAAAACAAAAATGAAAACACATTATACAACCTATGGGATGCAGCAAAAGCAGTTCCAAGAGGGAAGTTCTTAGGGACACAGGATTTGCTCAAGAAACAAGTAACATCTCAACTAAACAACCTAACCTACCACCTTTAAAAGAATAAGGAAGAGAAGAACAAACAAAGCCCAAGGTCAGCAAAAGGAAAGGCATAATAAAGATCAGAGAAGAAATAAAATAGAAACCTAAAAAAAAAAAAGAAAAATTAAAATTAATGAACCTAAGAGCTTTTTTAAGGAACAAGCAAAATTGACAAAACTTTAGCCAGGCTCACCACGAAGAAAAGAGAGGTCCCAAAAAACAAAATAAGAAACGGAAGTGGAGAAATTACAATCATTACCACAGAGAAACAAAAGAATAATAAGAAAATATTATGAACAGTATGTGACAAGAAAATTTGATAACGTAGAGAAATGGGAAAATTTCTAGAAACATTCAGCCTGCCAAGACTGAGTCAGAAAGATACAGACAATTTGAACAGACTGATCACTAGAAGTGAAATAGAATCTGTAATAAAAATAAATTCCCTGGAAACAAAAGTCCATGACCAGACAGCTTCACTGTGGAATTCTACCAAACTTTTAATGGAAGAACTCACACCAATCCTTCTCAAACTATTCCAAAGAAAAAATGAAGAGGAGGGAACACTCCTAAATGCATTCTACAAGACAACCATTAAAAAAAAAAAAAAAAAAAAAAAAAAAAAAAAAAAAAAAAAAAAAAAAAAAAAAAAATAAAAAAGCCAATATCTCTGAAGAATATAGATACAAAAATCCTCAACAAAATATTGGCAAACCTAAATCAACAATGTATAAAAAGGTTCATACACCATGATCAAGTAGGATTTATTCCAGGGATGCAAGCATTGTTCAATATCCACAAATCTATCAATGGGATACATCACAGTAACAAAAGGAAGGATAAAAATCACATGATCATCTTAATAGATGCAGAAAAAGGATTGGGGAAAATTAAACATAATTCACATTAAAAACTCTCTTCCAACTGGTTATAGAGGGAACATATCTCAACATAATAAAGGCCACATACAACAAGCGCCCAGCCAACTCAATACTCAATGGTGAAAAGCTGAAACCCTTCCTGCTGGATTTAAGAGCATGGTACATATGCCCACTCTCACTATTTCTATTTAACACAGTATTGGAAGTCTGAGCCACAGCAATCAAAAAAGAATAAGAAATAAAAACGGTCCAAATTGGAAGGCAATAGATAAAATTGTCACTATTAGCAGATGACATGATACTCTGTATAGAGATCCCTAAAGTTTATACCCAAATATTTTAGAACTACTAAATGAATTGAGCAAAGGTGCCAGATATAAGATTAGTATACAGAAATTTTTGCATTTATATACACTAATAATGAAGTATTTGAAAGGGAATTTCTTAAAAAATAGTTTTTAAATTACATCAAAAATATACCTAGGAATAAACTTACCCAAGAAGGTTAACATCCTATGCCCTGAAATCTATAAAACATTGACAAAAGAAACTGCAGATGAGTCATTGAAATGAAAAAATATCCTGTATTCTTGGACTGGAAGAATCAGTATTACTTAAGTGGACATACTATCCAAAGAAATCTACAGATCTAATTCAATTCCTATGAAAATACCCAGGACATTTTTCAGAGCACTAGGAAAACTATTGCTAAAATTTATATGGGACCACAAATTTCCAAAGAAATCCTGAGAAAAATAGAACAAAGTTGGATCTATGTCTCCCAGATTTCATAATTTACTACAAAGCTACAATTATCAAAAGTGTGTGGTACCTGCACAAATACAGACACCTAAATAAATGGAACAGAAAAGAGAGCCCAGAAAACAACACATACAGTTTTGTCAATTAATCTGTGACAAAGGAAGCAAGAATATTCAATGGAGAAAAGACAGTCTTTTCAGCAAATGGTATTGGAAAAACTACATATCCACAGGTAGAAGAATGAAATTAGAACATTCTCTAACACCACACACAAAAATAAACTCAAAATGCATTAGAAATCTAAATGTAAGACTGGATACTATAAAACCCCTAGAGGAAAACAGGCAGAACACAATCTGACATAAATTGCAGCAATACTTTTTTTGGATCTGTCTTCTAGAGTTGTGGAAATAAAAGCAAAAGTAAACAAATGGGACCAAATTTAACTTAAAAGCATTGGCACAGCAGAGGAAACCATAGACAAAATGGAAAGCCAACCTATGGAATGGAAGCAAATATTTGCAAATCATGAAAATGACAAGGAGTTAATATACAAAATATACAAACAGCTCATACCGATCAATATCAAAAAAGAAACAATGCAATCAAAAAATGGACAGAAGACCTGAATAGACATTTCTCCAAAAAAGACATACAGATAGCCAGAAGGAACATGAAAAGATGCTCAACATCACTTATTAGAGAAATACAATTCAAACTCAGTGAGGTATAACCTAACATCAGTCAGAATGGCGTTCATCAAAACGTCTACAAATAATAAATGCTGTAGAGAATGTGGAGAAAGGGGAACACTTGTATGCTGTTCATGGGAATGTAAATTGATGCAGCATCCATGGAAAACAGTATGGAAATTCCTTGAAAAACTAAAAATAGGACTACTGTATGATCCAGCAACTCCACTCCTGCGTATACATCCAGAAAAAATAAATACACTAATTCGAAAATACAATTTCACACCAATGTTCATAGTAACACTATTTACAGTTGCCAAGATATGGAAGCAACCCAAGTGCCCATCAACAGATGATAGGACTAAATACACTAATAATGTAATATTATATATTATGTATTATATTATATATACACTAATGTATATATGAGTATATATATATATATATATAAATATATATATATATATACAAGGAAATATCACTCATCTATGAAAAACACTGAACACTGAAATACTGCCATTTGCAAGAATGTGAATGGACCTAGAGAATATTATGCTTAGTGAAATAAGTCAGATAATGACAAATACTATATGATATAACTTATATGTGGAATCTAAAAATATACAAATGAATATACATACAAAACAGAAACAGACTAACAAAAAATGAAAACAATTTTGTGGTTACCAAAGGGGTAGGGAATAGTAGATGGACAAATTAGGGGTATGGTATTAACAGATACAAACTACTATAAATAAAATAGATAAGCACCAACCTGTATTGGAAGAGAATTTGGAAAAGAATAGATACATGTACGTGTATAACTGAATCACTTTGTTTTACACCTGAAACTAACACAACATTGTTAATCAACTATACTCCAATATAAAATATTTTTTTAAATAGATAAGCACAAGGGATTTAATGTATAGCACACAGAACTATACCCATTATCTTTTAATAACCTATAATGGAATATAATCTGAAAAAATACTGAATCACTATGCTGTGCACTTGAAACTAACAGAATATTGTAAGTCAACTCTAATTCAATTAAAAAATACAAAAATTTAAAAAAATAAGAAATTCCCAGATAAATAAAAACTTGGGGGCTTCCCTGGTGGCGAAGTGCTTGAGAGTCCGCCTGCCGATGCAGGAGACGCGGGTTCGTGCCCCGTTTCGGGAAGATCCCACATGCCGCGGAGCGGCTGGGCCCATGAGCCATGGCCACTGAGCCTGCGCGTCCGGAGCCTGTGCTCCGCAAATGGGAGAGGCCACAACAGTGAGAGGCCCGCATAACGCAAGAAAAAAAAAAAAAAAAACTTGGGTTTGGGGCATTGTTCATTACTCGTAGACCTAACATACACAATTCTATATGGAGGCAATGAGGTTAGAATGAAAGGATAATACAGAGTAATTAAAATAAAATGATGGAATGAAGAAAAACAGTAAAAGTAGATACAATGGTACATATAAAAGCGAATAGTATTTTATTTTTAGTTTGTAACTTCTCTTTTTGTTCCTATATAACGTAAAAAACAAATACATAGAAAGGGAGACGGGGAAGATGGAGGAAGAGTAAGATGCAGAGATCACCTTCCTCCCCACAGATACATCAGAAATATATTTACACGTGGAACAACTCCTACAAAACACCTACTGAATGCTGGCAGAAGACCTCAGACCTCCCAAAAGGCAAGAAACTACCCACGTACCTGGGTAGGGCAAAAGAATAAAGAATAAACAGAGAAAAAAGAATAGGGACAGGACCTGCACCAGTGAGAGGGAGCTGTGAAGGAGGAAAGGTTTCTACACACCAGGAAGCCCCTTCATGGGCGGAGACTGCGGGTGGCGGAGTGGGGAAGCTTCGGAGCCACGGAGGAGACTGCAGCAACAGGGGTGCAGAGGGCAAAGTGGAGAGATTCCCGCACAGAGGATAGATGCCAACCAGCACTCACCAGCCCGAGAGGCTTGTCTGCTCACCCGGGGGTGGGCAGGGCTGGGAGCTGAGGCTTGTGCTTCTGTAGGAGCGCAGGGAGAGGACTAGGGTTGGCAGCGTGAGCACAGTCTGCAGGGGGTTAGTGCACCACAGCTAGCTGGGAGGTAGTCCGGGGAAAAGTCTGGACCTGCCAAAGAGGCAAGAGACATTTTCTTCCCTCTTTATTTCCTGGTGTGCAAGGAGAGGGGATTAAGAACACAGCTTAAAGGAACTCCAGAGACAGACATGAGCCACGGCTAACACCACAGACCCCAGAGACTGGCATGAGATGCTAAGGCTGCGGCTGCTACCACCAAGAAGCCTGTGTGCGAGCACAGGTCACTATCCACACCTCCCTCCCGGGAGTCTGTGCAGCCCGCCACTGCCAGGGTCCCGGGATCCAGTTAAAACTTCCCTGGAGGAATGCACAGCAAGCCTCAGGCTGGTGCAAAGCCCCGCCGACCTCTATCTCTTCAGGCTTGCCCCACATCGTGCCCCTCCCTACCCCCAGCCTGAGGGAGCCACAGCCCCCGAATCAGCTGCTCCTTTAACCCCGTCCTGTCTGAGGGAAGAACATACGCCCTCCAGCGACCTATATGCAGACGCAGGGTCAAATCCAAAGCTGAACCCCGGGAGCTGTGTTAAAATGAAGAGAAATGGAAATTTCTCACATCAGCCTCAGGAGAAGCATATTAAATCTCCACAATCAACTAGATGTACCCTGCATCTGTGGAATACAAGAATAGACAACAAATCATCCAAAATTGAGGAAGTGGACTTTGGGATCAATGATATATATTTTTTTCCCCTTTTCCTCTTTTTGTGAGTGTGTATGTGTATGCTTCTGTGTGAGAGTTTGTCTGTATAGCTTTGCTTTCACCATTTGTCCTAGAGTTCTATCTGTCCGTTTTTTTTAACTTAAATTTTTTTTCTTAATGATTACTTTTTATTTTTAATTATTTTATTTTACCTTACTTTATTTTATTTCCTTTTATCCTCCTTCTTTCTGTCTTTCTTTCTACTTTTTCTCCCTTTTATTCTCAGCCATGTGGATGAAGGGCTCTTGCTGATGCAGCCAGTAGTCAGTGCTGTGCCTCTGAGGTGGGAGAGCCAACTTCAGAAAACTGGTCCACAAGAGACCTCCCAGCTCCATGTAATATCAAACAGCAAAAATCTCCCAGAGATCTCCATCTCAACACCAACCCACAGCTTCACTCAATGACCAGCAAGCTACAGTGAAGGACACCCTATTCCAAACAACAAGCAAGACAGGAGCACAACACCACCCATTAGCAGAGAGGCTGCCTATAATAATAATAAGTCAACAGACACCCCAAAACACATCTGCAGACATGGAATTGCCCACCAGAAAGACAAGATCCAACCTCATCCACCAGAACACAGACACTAGTCCCCTCCACAAGTAAGCCTACACAACCCATTGAACCAACATTAGCCACTGGTGATAGACACGAAAAACAACAGGAACTATGAACGTGCAGCCTGCAAAAAGAAGACCCCAAACACAATAAGATAAGCAAAATGAGAAGACAGAAAATCACACAGCAGATGAAGGAACAAGAAAAAAAAACCCACCAGACCTAACAAATGAAGAGGAAATAGGCAGACTACCTGAAAAAGAATTCAGAATAATGATAGTAAAGATGACCCAAAATCTTGGAAAGAGAATAGAGAAAATGCAAGAAACATATAACAATGACATAGAAGGACTAAAGGTGGAACAAGCAATGATGAACAACACAACAAATGAAATTTAAAATACACGAGAAGGGATCAATAGCAGAATAACTGAGACAAAAGAACGGATAAGTGACGTGGAAGATAAAATAGTGGAAAACACTACTGCAGAGCAGAATAAAGAAAAAAGAATGAAAAGAACTGAGGACAGTCTCAGAGACCTCTGGGACAACATTAAATGCACCAAAATTCGAATTATAGGGGTTCCAGAAGAAAAAGAGAAAAAGAAAGGGACTGAGAAAATATTTGAAGAGATTATAGTTGAAAACTTCCATAATATGGTAAGGAAAGAATTAATCAAGTCCAGGCAGCACAGAGAGTCCCATACAGGATAAATCCAAGGAAAAACACTCCAAGGCATATATTAATCAAACTATCAAAAATTAAATACAAAGAAAACATATTAAAAGCAGCAAGGGAAAAACAACAAATTACACACAAGGGAATCCCCATAAGGTTAACAGCTGATTTTTCATCAGAAACTCTGCAATCCAGAAGTGACAGGCAGGACATATTTAAAGTGAAGAAAGAGTAAAACCTACAACCAAGATTACTCTACTGAGCAAGGATCTCATTCATAATTGATGGAGAAATTAAAAGTTTTACAAACAAGCAAAAGCTAAGAGAATTCAGCACCACCAAACCACTTTAACAACAAATGCTAAAGGAATTTCTCTGGGCAAGAAACACAAGAGAAGGAAAAGACCTACAATAATAAACCCAAAAGAATCCAGAGAATGGTAATAGGAACATACATATCAATAATTACCTTAAATGTAAATGGATGAAATGCTCCGACCAAAAGAAAAAGACTGGCTGAATGTATACAAAAACAAGACCCATATATATGCTGCCTACAAGAGACCCACTTCAGACCTAGAGACACATAGATAATGAAAGTGAGGGGATGGAAAAACGATATTCCATGCAAATGGAAACCAAATGAAAGCTGGAGTAGCAATTCTCATATCAGACAAAATAGACTTTACTATAGAGACTATTAGAAGAGACAAAGAAGGACACTACATAATGATCAAGGGATCAATCCAAGAAGAAGATATAACAATTGTAAATATTTATGCACCCAACATAGGAGCACCTCAATACATTAGGACAATACTAACAGCCATAAAAGGGGAAATCAACAGTAACACATTCATAGCAGGGGACTTCAACACCCCACTTTCACCAATGGACAAATCATCCAAAGTGAAAATAAAGAAGGAAACACATGCTTTAAATGATAAATTAAACAAGATGGACTTAATTGATATTTGTAGGACATTCCATTCAAAAACAACAGAATACACATTTTTCTCAAGTGCTCATGGAACATTCTCCAGGATAGATCGTATGTTGGGTCAAAAACCAAGCCTTGGTAAATTTAAGAAAATTGAAATTGTATCAAGTATCTTTTTTGACCACAACACTATGAGACTAGATATCAATTACAGGAAAAGATCTGTAAAACATACAAACAAATGAAGGCTTAACAATACACTACTTAATAACGAAGTGATCATGGAAGAAATCAAAGAGGAAATCAAAAAATACCTAGAAACAAATGACAATGGAGATACAACGACCCAAAACCTATGGGATGCAGCTCTAAAAGGGAAGTTTATAGCAATACAATCCTACCTTAAGAAAGAGGAAACATCTCGAATAAATAACCTAACCTTTCTCCTAAAGCAATTAGAGAAAGAAAAACCAAAAAAAAAAAAAAAAAACAAAGTTAGCAGAAGGAAAGAAATCATAAATATCAGATCAGAAATAATTGAGAAAGTAATTCAGGAAACGATAGCAAAGATCAATAAAACTAAAAGCTGGTTCTTTGAGAAGATAAACAAAATAGATAAACCACTAGCCAGACTTATCAAGAAAAAAAGGGAGAAGACTCAAATCAATAGAATTATAAATGAAAAAGGAGAAGTAACAACTGACACTGCAGAAATACAAAAGATCATGAGAGATTACTACAAGCAACTCTATGCCAATAAAATGGACAAGCTGGAAGAAATGGACAAATTCTTAGAAATGCACAACCTTCCAAGACTGAATCAGGAAGAAATAGAAAATATGAACAGACCAATCACAAGCACTGAAATTGAAACTGTGATTAAAAATCTTCCAACAAACAAAAGCCCAGGACCAGATGGCTTCACAGGCGAATTCTATCAAACATTTAGAGAAGAGCTAACATCTACCCTTCTCAAACTCTTCCAAAATACAGCAGAGGGAGGAACACTCCCAAACTCATTCTATGAGGCCACCATCACCCTGATACCAGAAGCAGAGAAATATGTTGCAAAGAAAAAATACTACAGGCCAATATCACTGATGAACATAGATGCAAAAATCCTCAACAAAATACTAGCAAACAGAAACCAACAGCACATTTAAAGTATCATACACCATGATCAAGTGGGGTTTATTCAAGGAAGAAAGGATTCTTCAATATATGCAAATAAATCAATGTGATACACCATATTAACAAATTGAAGGAGAGAAATCATATGGTCAACTCAATAGATGCAGAGAAAGCCTTCAGCAAAACTCAACAACCATTTATGATAAAAACCCTCTGGAAAGTAGGCATAGTGGGAACTTCCTCAATATAATAAAGGCCATATAGGACAAACCCACAGCCAACTTCATCCTCAATGGTGAAAAATTGAAAGCATTTCCACTAAGATCAGGAACAAGACAAGGTTGCCCACTCTCACCACTCTTATTCAACATAGTTTTGGAAGTTTTAGCCACAGCAATCAGAGAAGAAAAGGAAGTGAAAGGAATCCAATTCAGCAAAGAAGTAAAGCTGTCACTGTTTGCAGATGACATGATGCTATACAAAGAGAATCCTAAAAATGCTACCAGAAAACTACTATAGCTAATCAATGAATTTGGTAAAGTAGCAGGATACAAAATTAATGCACAGAAATCTCTGGCATTCCTATACACTAATGATGAAAAATCTGAAAGTGAAATCAAGAAAACACTCTCATTTACCATTGCAACAAAAAGAATAAAAGATCTAGGAATAAAGCTACCTAAGGAGACAAAAGACTTGTATGCAGAAAATTATAAGACACTTATGAAAGCAATTAAAGATAAAACATATAGATGGTGGGATATACCATGTTCTTGGATTGGAAGAATTAATATTGTGAAAATGACTCTACTACCCAAAGTAATCCACAGATTCAATGCAATCCCTATCAAACTACCACTGGCATTTTTCACAGAACTATAACAAAAAATTTCACAATTTCTATGGAAACACAAAAGACGCAGAACAGCCAAATCAATCATGAGAACAAAAATGAAGCTGGAGGAATCAGGCTCCCAGACTTCAGACTATACTACAAAGCTACAGTAATCAAGACAGTATGGTTCTGGCACAGAAACAGAAATATAGATCAATGGAATAGGATAGAAATCCCAGAGGTAAATCCACGCACATATGGTCTCCTTATCTTTGATAAAGGAGGCAGGAATGTACAGTGGACAAAGGACAACCTCTTCAATAAGTGGTGCTTGGAAAACTGGACAGGTACATAAAAAAATATGAGATTAGAACACTTCCTAACACCATACACAAATATAAGCTTAAAATGGATTAAAGACCTAAATGTAAGGCCAGAAACGAAGAAACTCTTAGTGGAAAACATAGGCAGAACACTCTATGACATAAATCACAGCAAGATCCTTTTTGACCCACCTCCTAGAGAAATGGAAATAAAAACAAAAATGAACAAATGGGACCTAATGAAACTTCAAAGCTTTTGCACAGCAAAGGACACCATAAACAAGGCGAAAAGACTACCCTGAGAATGGGAGAAAATATTTGCAAATGAAGCACCTGAAAAAGGATTAATCTGAAAAATTTACAAGTAGCTCATGCAGCTCAATATGAGAAAAACAAACAACCCAATTAAAAAATGGGCAGAAGACCTAAATACACATTTCTCCATAGAAGATATACAGATTGCCAACAAACACATGAAATAATGCTCAACATCATTAATCATTAGAGAAATGCAAAACAAAACTACAATGACATATCATCTCATACCGGTCAGAATGGCCATCATCAAAAAATCTAGAAAAAATAAATGCTGGATAGCGTGTGGAGAAAAGGGAACACTTGCACTGCTGGTGGGAATGTGAATTGGTACAGCCACTATGGAGAACAGTATAGAGATTCCTTGAAAAACTACAAATAGAACTACCATATGACCCAGCAATCCCACTACTGGGCATATACCCTGAGAAAACCATAATTCAAAAAGAGTCATATACCAAAATGTTCATTACAGCTCTATTTACAATAGCCAGGAGATGGAAGCAACGTAAGCGTCCATCATCGGATGAATGGATAAAGAATATGTGGCACATATATACAATGGAATACTACTCAGCCATAAAATGAAATGAAATTGAGTTATTTATAGTGAGGTGGATGGACCTTGAGTCGGTCATGCAGAGCAAAGTAAGTCAAATAGAAAGACAAATACCATATGCTAACACATATATATGGAATCTAAGAAAAAATGTCAGGAAGAACCTAGGGGTAAGACAGGAATAAAGACAGAGATCTACTAGAGAATGGAGTTAAGTATATAGGGAGGTGGAAGGGTAAGCTGTAACAAGGTGAAAGAGTGGCATGGACATATATTCACTACCAAACATAAAATAGATAGCTAGTGGGAAGCAGCTGCATAGCACAGGGAGGTCAGCTCATTGCTTTGTGACCACCTAGAGGAGTGGGAAAGGGAGGGTGGGAGGGAGGGAGATGAAAGAGGGAAGAGATATGGGAACATATGTATATGTATATCTTTCTCAACTTGTTATAAAACAGAAACTAACACACCATTTTTAAGCAGTTATACTCCAATAAAGCTGTAAAAAAATAGATGGGCAAAGCATTTGGAAATATTATAGGTCTGAATTGTTCCACTTAAATCTGATGTCCTTGTGGCCAAAGAACTGCCTCCCTGCTCTCTGGAATTATCTGATCAGTTTGACATTCACTAGATTTTATTTTGCTAACAATGTGTTGGCCAGCATTTTCTTTCCAATTATTGCTTTATCAATGTTTTGCAAGGTTCTTGAAATAGGAACAAATTTGATTTATGTAGTGGAACGTAACATCAGCAGTTGATATAGTTATGGGGCAGAAATGCATATGGAAATGTTTTAAAGAAATCTCCATTGTCAATTAGTTTTTGACAAGAAAGAAATTTCAAATTTTTAAATACAAAAAGGTTCACAGTAAACTATGAAATGTATTTTTGGATCAACAATATGTAATTTATTTCCTTTTTTACTGGTATTCCCTCCCCCACCTACTACAAAAACATTGTTATTAAAATGTGTCAAAAAATGAAATACATAAAACAATAATTATAAAACTATATTAATGTGCACACAACACATAACCATGTAATTTGGGACAATAACAAAATAAAGTGGAGAAAGATGGACATGTATAGAAATATGTATTTTGCATTCAGTTTTAGAAAAGTTGGTATTAATTTAAGGTACATTTTTATAATGTTAAGATGTTATTTTTAATTTGGAGGTAAACACTAAGAAAAACCTAAAATACATACAAAATTGGAAATAAAGGGATAAAACAATACATTTGAAAATATTAAGCAGAAAGCAAGGCAGTAATAGAAAAATTGAGGAGAAAATGTTATTAGAATGTTAGAAAACAAAGTAAAATGACAGAATTCTTGCATGTCAATAGTTACTTTAAATATCAATGAATGAAACTCACCAATTAAATGGCTCAGATTGACAGAATGGGATCCGGTTTCTCCACACCCACTCCAGCATTTATTGTTTGTAGATTTTTCAATGATGGCCATTCTGACCGGTATGAAGTGATACCTCATTGTAGTTTTGATTTGCATCTCTGTAATAATTACTGACATTGAGCATCTTTTCATGTGACTCTTGGCCAACTGTATGTATTCTTTGGAGAAATGCCTATTTAGATCTTCTGCCCATTTTTTGATTGGGTTGTTTGTTTGTTGTTGTTGAGCTGTATAAGCTGTTTATATAGTTTGGAAATTAATCCTTTGTCCATTGATTCATTTGAAAATGTTTTCTTCCATTCAATCTTTGCCTTTTCATCTTGTTTATGATTTTGTTTGCTGTGCAAAAGCTTTGAAGTTTCATTAGGTCCCATATGTTTATTTTTGTTTTTATTTCCATTATTCTAGAAGGTGGGACAAAAGAGATCTTGCTGTGATTTATGTCAAAGAGTGTTCTTCCTTTGTTGTCCTCTAAGACATTTATAGTGTTCAGTCTTACATTTAGGTCTTTAATCCATTTTGAGTATAGTTTTGTGTATGGTGTTAGGGAGTGTTTTAATTTCATTCTTTCACATGTAGCTGTCCAGTTTTCTGAGCACCACTTATTGAAGAGACTGTCTTTTCTCCATTGTATATTCTTGCCTCCTTTGTCATAGATGAGTTGACCATAGGTGCGTGGGTTTAACTTGGTGCTCTCTATCCTGCTCCACTGATCTATATTTCTGTTTCTCTGGCAGTGCCATACTGTCTTGATTACTGTAGCTTTGTAGTATAGTCTGAAGTCAGGGAGCCTGATTCCTCCAGCTCCGTTTTTTTTTTTTTTTTCTCAAGATTGCTTTGGCTATTCGGGGTCTTTTGTGTTTCCATACAAATTGTGAAATTTTTTGTTCTAGTTCTGTGAAAAATGCCAGTGGTAGTTTGATAGGGATTGCATTGAATCTGTAGATTGCTTTGGGTAGTAGAGTCATTTTCACAATGTTGATTCTTCCAATCCAAGAACATGGTATATCTCTCCATCTGTTTGTATCATCTTTAATTTCTTCCATCAGTGTCTTATAATTTTCTGCATACAGGTCTTTTGTCTCCTTAGGTAGGTTTATTCCTAGGTATTTTATTCTTTTTGTTGCAATGGTAAATGGGAGTGTTTTCTTGATTTCACTTTCAGATTTTTCATCATTAGTGTATAGGAATGCAAGAGATTTATGTGCATTAATTTTGTATCCTGCAACTTTACCAAATTCATTGATTAGCTCTAGTAGTTTTCTGGTGGCATCTTTAGAATTTTCTATGTATAGTATCATGTCATCTGGAAATAGTGACAGCTTTACTTCTTTTCCAATTTTTATTCCTTTTATTTCTTTTTGTTCTCTGATTTCCGTGGCTAGGAATTCCAAAACTATGTTGAATAATAGTGGCAAGAGTGGACATCCTTGTCTTTTTCCTGATCGTAGAGGAAATGTTTTCAGGTTTTCACCATTGAGAATGATGTTTGCTGTGGGTTTGTCATATATGGTCTTTATTATGTTGAGGTAGGTTCCATTTATGCCCACTTTCTGGAGACTTTTTATCATAAATTGGTGTTGAATTTTGTCAAAACTTTTTCTGCATCTTTTGAGATGGTCATATGATCTTCAGTCTTCAATTTGTTAATATGGTGTATCACATTGATTGATTTGCATATTTTGAAGAATCCTTGGATACCTGGGATAAATACCATGGTTCATGGTGTATGATCCTTTTAATGTGTTGTTGGATTCTGTTTCCTATTATTTTGTTGAGGATTTTTGCATCTATATTCATGACTGATATTGGTCTCTAATTTTTTTTTCTAATATCTTTGCCTTGTTTTTGTATCAGGGTGATGGTAGCTCAAACTCATAGAATGAGTTTGGGAGTGTTTCTTCCTGTGCAATATTTTGGAAGAGTTTGAGAATGATGTGTGTTAACTCTTCTCTAAATGTTTGATAGAATTCATCTTTGAAGCCATCTGGTCCTAGGCTTTTGTTTGTTGGAATATTTTTAATCACAGTTTCAATTTCATTACTTGTGAATTGTCTGTTTGTATTTTCTATTTATTCATGGTTCAGACTTGTAAGGTTATACCTTTCTATGAAATTGTCCATTTCTTCCAGGTTGTCCAATTTTTGGCATATAGCTGCTTATAGTAGTCTCTTATGATCCTTTGTATTTCTGCTGTGTCTATTGTAAATTCTCCTGTTTCATTTCTAATTTTATTGATTTGAGTCCTTTCTCTCTTTCTCTTGATGAGTCTGGCTAAAGGTTTATAAATTTTGTTTATCTTCTCAAAGAACCAACTTTTAGTTTTATTTATCTTTGCTATTTTTTCTTTGTTTCTATTTTATTTATTTCTGCTCTGATCTTTATGATTTCTTTCCTTCTAATAACTTAGGGAGTTTTTTTGTTCTTTCTCTAGCCCCTTGAGGTGTAAGGTTTGATTGTTTATTTGAGATTTTTCTTGTTTCTTGAGGTAGGATTGTATTGCTATAAACTTCCTTCTTAGAACTTCTTTTGCTGCATCCCGTAGGTTTTGGGTTATCATGTTTTCATTGTCATTTGTCTCGGTATTTTTTGATTAGCTCTTTGTTTTCTTCAGTGATCTCTTGGTTATTTAGTAGTGTATTGTTTAGCCTCCATGTTTTTTTGTTTTTTACAGTTTTTTTCCTGTAACTGATTTCTAATCTCATAGCACGGTGGTCAGAAAAGATGCTTGATATGATTTCAATTTTCTTAGATTTACTGAGGCTTGATTTGTGACCAAAGATGTGATCTATCCTGGAGAATATTCCATGTCACTTTAGAACAAAGTTTATTCTTCTGCTTTCAGGTGGAATGTCCTATAAATATTAGTTAAATATATCTGGTCTATTGTGTCACTTAAAGCTTGTATTTCATTATTCATTTTATTTCTGGATGATCTGTCCATTGGTGTAAATGGGGTGTTAAAATCTGCCACTATTATTGTGTTACTGTCGATTTCCGCTTTTATGGCTGTTTGCATTTGCCTTATGTATTGAGGTGCTCCTATGTTGGGTGCATAGATATTTATAATTGTTATATATTCTTAGATTGATCCCTTGATCATTATGTATTGTCCTTTCTATCTCTTATAACAGTCTTTTTTTTTAAATCTGCTTTTTTTCTTGTATGAGTATTGCTACTCCATCTTTCTTGTGTTTTCCATTTGCATGGAATATCTTTTTCCATCCCCTCACTTTCAGTCTGTGTGTGTCCCTAGGTCTGAAGTGGGTCTCTTGTAGACAACATATATGTGGGTCTTGTTTTGGTATCCATTTACACAGTCTGTTTGTTTTGGTTGGAGCATTTAAACCATTTCCATTTAGGGTAACTATCTATATGTATGTTCCTATTACCATTTTCTTAATTGGTTTGGGTTTGTTTTTGTAGGTCTTTTCCTTCTCTTGTGTTTCCCACTTAGAGAAGTTCCTTTAGCATTTGTTGTAGAGCTGGTTTGGTGATGCTGATTTCTCTTAGGTTTTGTTTGTCTGTAAAGCTTTTGATTTCTCCATTGAATCTGAATGAGATCCTTCCTGGGTAGAGTAATCTTGGTTCTAGGTTTTCCCCTTTCATCACTTTAAATATATCCTGCCACTCCCTTCTGGCCTGCAGTGTTTCTGCTAAAAGATCAGCTGATGACCAGATGGGGATTCCCTTGTATGTTATTTGTTGCTTTCCACTTGCTTCTTTTAATATTTTTCTTTGTATTTTGTTTTTGACAGTTTGATTAATATGTGTTTTGGCATGTTTGTCCTTGGGTTTATCCTCTATGGGACTCTCTGTGCTTCCTTGACTTGATTGACTATTTCCTTTCCCATGTTAGGGAAGTTTTGGACTCTAATCTCTTCAAATAGTTTCTCAGACCCTTTCTCTTTCTCTTCTTCTGAGTCACCTATAATTCAAATGTTGGTATGTTTAATGTTGTTCCAATCATCTCTGAGCCTGTTCTCAATTCTTTTCATTCTTTTTTCTTTCTTATGATCTGCAGTAGTGATTTCCACCATTCTATCTTCCAGCTCACTTATCCGTTCTAGTGCCTCAGTTATTCTGCTCTTGATTCCTTCTAGTGTATTTTCCATTTCAGTTATTTTGTTGTTCCTCACTGTTTCTTTAGTTCTTCTAGGTCCTTTTTTTTTTTTTTTCCTTGCGTTATGCGGGCCTCTCACTGTTGTGGCCTCTCCCATTTGCGGAGCACAGGCTCCGGATGCGCAGGCTCAGTGGCCATGGCTCACGGGCCCAGCCGCTCTGCGGCATGTGGGATCTTCCCGAAACGGGGCACGAACCCGCGTCTCCTGCATCGGCAGGTGGACTCTCAAGCACTGCGCCACCAGGGAAGCCCCTTCTAGGTCCTTTTTAAATGTTTCTTGCATTTTCTCCATTCTATTTCCGAGACTTTGTATCATCTTTACCATCATTACTCTGAATTCCTTTTCAGGTAGACTGCCTGTTTCCTATTCATTTGTTTGTCTTGTGCATTTTTACCTTGCTCCTTCATCTGCCGCCTTTTTCTCTGTCTTCTCATTTTGTATAATTTATTGTGTTTGGAGACTCCTTTCCTCAGGCTGCAGGGTTGTAGTTCCTCTTGCTTCTGGTGTCTGCCCCCAGTGGATGAGTTTGGTCCAGTGGCTTGTCTAGGCTTCCTGGTGGGGGGACTAGTGCCTTCCTTCTGGTGGGTGGAGCTGAATCTTGTCCCTCTGATGGGGAGGGCCATAGCCAGTGATGTGTTTTGTGGTGTCTGTGAGCTTACTGTGACTTTTGGCAGTGTGTTTCCTAACTGGTGGGTGTGTGTTCCTCTCTTGTTCGTTGTTTGGTGTGAGGCATACATTACTGGAGCTTGGTAGCTCTTGTGTGGAGCTGGGCCATTGTGTTGAGATGGAGACCTCTGTGAGAGCTCTTGCCAATTAATATTCCCTGTGTCTGGGAGTTCTCTGACAGTTCAACCTCCTGGAGTCAGCTCTCCCACCTCAGAGGCTCAGGTCCAACTCTTGTCTGGAGCATCAAGAACCTGCAATCTGCACAGCATGGAAGAACAGGGAAGAAAGAACACAAACAGACAAACAAAACTCCAAGACATATGGTAAAAGCAAAAGCAAAGAAAAGCAAAGAAACACACACACACACACACACACACACACACACACACACACACACGCTAAAAATAAATAAAAATAAGTTTTAAAAAGGAGAAAACAAAAAAGGGAGCAACCAAACAAAAACTAAAATAGGGAAAAAACAAATCAAAGCAGAAAGCAAATTCTATGTAGGTCTCTGGACCTGCTGTGTGCACTGTAGGGCCAGCTCAGAGTCTGACCTGGCCCAACTCCTGTGTATACTTGCCCCCAAAGTCCACAGTTGCCTCCAAAGTCTGCAGCCTCAGTTGTGGGAACACTCTTTGTCTATTCAGATATTCCACAGATGCAGGGTTTTCCAAGCCAACTGTAGGGATTTAATCCATTGCTCCTGCAGCTGCATGGAGCGATTTCACTTTCCCTTCTTTAGTTTCACAGCTCCTGGAGTTCAGCTTTGGTTTTAGCCCCACCTCTGCATGTGTGCCACCCTCAGGCATCTGTTCCCTGCCCAGGCAAGAGTGGGTGAAAGTAACAACTGATTAGGGCTCACTTGCTCACTCAGGCCAGGGACAGTGAGGGATACAGCAGTCACAATTCGGATGCGTGTGCTGTGTGTGCAGTGCCTGTGATGGCAGAGGCCAGCAGGAAGTTGCAACAGCCTGAGCCATGCTGTTCCCTCTCCTGGGAATGTGGCCCTGGATTGCTGGAACCTCGGCAGTGGACGGCTGCACAGGCTCCCAGAAAGATGTAGGCAGTGACCTGTGCTTGCTCACAGGAATCTTGGTGGCAGTGGTGGCAGCAGTAGGCATTGCACCCACCTCTGGGGTCTGAGATAACAGCCAAGGTTCACACCAGCCCCAGGAACTTGTGTAGGTGGTGCCCTGCTGTCTGTGAGAGCATGGAGAAAGAAGATCCTATGACAGGACTGCCCCTCTTTTTGTGCACCCTGCAACAATGGTCCCTTGCCTCTCTGGTAGGCCCAGGTTTCTTCCTGGTCACCCGCATCTGTGGCACACTAGCTCCTCAGGCTGTCTTCCTGCAGCCAACCTCAGTCCTCTCCCTGGGGTCTGACTTCCTAAGTCTGAACCTCAGCACTCAGCCCCCACCACGCCGGTGGGAAGGCAAGCATCTCAGGCTGGAGAGTGCTGGTTGGCACTGATCCTGTTGGTGGAATTCTCTCCATTTTTCCCTCTACACACATGTTGCTGCACTCTACTCTGAGGCTCTAAAGCTACCCTCTGTCCCTGCCAGTGAGGGGGCTTCATAGTGTGTGCAAACATTAGCTCCTTCACAGCTCCCTCCCAGAGGTGAAGGTGCCATACCAATTCCTTTGTCTCTTTCTTTCCTTTTTTATTCTGCCTTACCCAGTTATGTAGAGATTTTCTTGCCTTTTTGGAAGTCTGAGGTCTTCTGCCATCATTGAGTAGGTGATCTGTGGTAGTTGTTCCACATGTAGAAGTATTTTTGATGTATCTGTGGGGAAGAAGGTGATCTCCACATCATATTCCTCCACCATCTTCCCTACATCTGTACCACATCTTCTTTATCCATTCCCCTGTTGATGGACATTTAGGTTGTTTCCATGTCTTGGATATTGTAAATAGTGCTGCAATGAACATTGAGGTGCATGGATATTTTCAAATTACCATTTTCTCCAGACATATGCCCAGTAGTGAGATTGCAGGATCTTATGGTAACTCTACTTTTAGTTTTAAAAAGAACTTCCATACCATTCTTCATACTGGCTGTAACAATTTACATTCCAAACAACAGAGTAAAAGGAATCCTTTTCCCCATACACTCTCCAGTATTTATTATTTGTAGACATTTTGATAATGGCCATTCTGACTGATGTGAGATGATACCACATTGTAGTATTTCTTTACATTTCTCTAATAATTAGTGACGTTGAACATCTTTTCATGTGCCTTTTGGCCATCTGTATCTCTTTGGAGAAAAGTCTATTTAGATCTTCTGCCCATTTTATGATTGGGTTGTTTGTTTTGTTTTGTTTTTTGATATTGAACTTCATAAGCTGCTTGTATATTTTGGAGACTAATCCCTTGTCAGAATCATTTGCAAATATTTTCTCCCATTCTGTATGTTGTCTTTCCATTTTTTTGAATTTTATTTTATTTACTTTTTATACAGCAGGTCCTTATTAGTCATCAATTTTATACACATCAGTGTATACATGTCAATCCCAATTGCCCAATTCATCACATCCCCACCCCAACCCCCAGCTGCTTTCCTGCCTTGCTGTCCATATGTTTGTTCTCTACATCTGTGTCTCAATTTCTGCCCTGCAAACCACTTCATCTGTACCATTTTTCTAGGTTCCACATATATGTGTTAACACATGATATTTGTTTTTCTCTTTCTGACTTACTTCACTCTGTATGACAGTCTCTAGATCCATCCATGTCTCAACAAATGACCCAATTTCCTTCCCTTTTATGGCTAATATTCCATTGTATATACGTACCACATCTTTTTTATCCATTCATCTGTCTATGGACATTTATGTTGCTTCCATGACCTGGCTATTGTAAACAGTGCTGCAACTAACATTGGGGTGCATGCGTCTTTTCAAAATATGGTTTTCTCAGGGTATATGCCCAGTAGTGGGATTGCTGTGTCATATGGTAGTTCTATTTTTAGTTTTCTAAGGAACCACCATACTGTTTTCCATAGTGGCTGTATCACTTTATATTCCCACCAGCAGTGCAAGAGTGTTCCCTTTTCCCCACACCCTCTCCAGCATTTGTTGTTTGTAGATTGTCTGATGATGCCCATTCTAACTGGTGTGAAGTGATACCTCATTGTAGATTTGATTTGCATTTCTCTCATAATCAGTGATGTTGAGTAGCTTTTCGTGTGTTTCTTGGCCATCTGTATGTCTTCTTTGGAAAAGTGTCTATTTAGGTCTTCTGCCCATTTTGGGATTGGTTTCTTTGTTTTGTTAATACTGAGCTGCATGAGCTGTTCATATATTTTGGAGATTGATCCTTTGTCTGTTGATTCGTTTGCAAATATTTTCTCCATTCTGAGGGTTGTCTTTTAGTCTTGTTTATGGTTTCCTTTGCTGTGCAAAAGCTTTGATGTTTCATTAGGTCCCATTTGTTTATTTTTGTTTTTATTTCCATTACTCTAGGAGGTGGATCAAAAAAGATCTTGCTGTGATTTATGTAAAAGAGTGTTCTTCCTTTGTTTCCCTCTAAGAGTTTTACAGTGTCTGGCCTTACATGTAGATCTCTAATCCGTTTTGAGTTTATTTTGTGTATGGTGTTAAGGAGTGTTCTAATTTCATTCTTTTACATGTAGCTGTCCAGTTTTCCCAGCACCACTTATGAAGAGACTGTCTTTTCTCCATTGTATATCCTTGCCTCCTTTGTCATAGATTACTTGACCATAGGTGTGTGGGTTTATCGCTGGGCTTTCTATCTTGTTCCATTGCTTTCTGGTTCCGTTTTTGTGCCAGTATCATATTATCTTGATGACTGTAGCTTTGTAGTATAGTCTGAAGTCAGGGATTCTGATTCCTCCAGCTCCATTTTTTTTCCTCAAGACTGTTTTTCCTCTTTTGGGTCTTTTGTATCTCCATACAAATTTTAAGATTTTTTTGTTCTAGTTCTGTAAAAAATGCCATTGGGTATTTGATAGGGATTCCATTGAATCTGTAGATTGCTTTGGGTAATATAGTCATTTTCACAATATTGATTTTTCCAATCCAAGAGCATGGTATATCTCTCCATCTGTTGGTATCATCTTTAATTTCTTTCATCAGTGTCTTCTAGTTTTCTGCATACAGGTCTTTTGTCTCCCTAGGTAGGTTTATTCCTAGGTATTTTATTCTTTTTTTTGCAATGGTAAATGGGAGTGTTTCCTAAATTTCTCTTTCAGATTTTTCATCATTAGTGTATAGGAATTCAAGAGATTTTTGTTGTACGTTGTATTTTTGTTGTATGTTGTATTTTTGTTTTATGTTGTATCCTGCAACTTTACCAAATTCATTGATTAGATCTAGTAGTTTCCTGGTAGCATCTTTAGGATTCTCTATGTAGAGTATCATATCATCTGCAAACAGTGACAGTTTTATTCTTTTTCAATTTGTATTCTTTTTATTTCTTTTTCTTCTCTGATTGCCATGGCTAGGACTTCCAAAACTATGTTGAATGGGAGTGGTGAGAGTGGACATCCTTGTCTTCTTCCTGATCTTAGAGGAAATGCTTTCAGTTTTTCACCATTGAGAATGATGTTTGCTGTGGGTTTCTCATATATGGCCTTTATTATGCTGAGGTAGGTTCCCTCTATGCCCACATTCTGGAGAGTTTTTATCATCAATCAGTGTTGAATTTTGTCAAAAGATTTTTCTGCATCTATTAAGATGATCATATGGTTTTTATTCTTCAATTTGTGAATATGGTTTATCACATTGATTGATTTACATATATTGAAGAATCCTTGCATTCCTGGGATAAATCCCACTTGACCATGGTGTATGATCTTTTTAATGTGCTGTTTGATTCTGTTTGCTAGTATTTTGTTGAGGATTTTTGCATCTACCTTCAACAGTGATATTGGTCTGTAATTTTCTTTTTTTTGTATTATCTTTGTCTGGTTTTGGTATCACGGTGATGGTAGCCTCATAGAATGAGTTTGGGAGAGTTCCTTCCTCCAAAATTTTTTGGAAGAGTTTGAGAAGGATCGGTGTTAGCTCTTCTCTAAATGCTTGATAGAATTCACCTGTGAAGCCATCTGGTCCTGAACTTTTGTTTGTTGGAAGGTTTTTAATCACAGTTTCAATTTCATTACTTGTGATTTGCCTGTTCACATTTTCTATTTCTTCCTCTTTCCATCTTGAAAGGTTATACATTTCTAAGAATTTGTCCATTTCTCCCAGGTTGTCCATTTTATTCGCCTAGAGTTGCTTTTACTAGTCTCTTAGGATGCTTTATATTTCTGTGGTGTCTGTTGTAACTTCTCCCTTTTCATTTCTAATTTTATTGATTTGAGTTCTCTCCCTCTTTTTCTTGATGAGTCTGGCTAATGGTTTATCAATTGTGTTTATCTTCTCAAAGGACCAACTTTTAGTTTTATTGATCTATGTTATTGTTTTCTTTGTTTCTATTTCATTTATTTCTGCTGTGATATTTATGATTTCTTTCCTTCTGCTAAGTTTAGGTTTTGTTTGTTCTTCTTTCTCTAGTTCACTTAGGTGTGAGGTTAGATTATTTATCTGAGATTTTTCTTCTTTCTTGAGTTAGGCTTGTACTGCTATAAACTTCCCTCTTAAAACTGCTTTTGCTGCATCCCATAGGTTTTGGATCTTCGTGTTTTCATTGTCATGTGTCTCTTGGTATTTTTTGATTTCCTCTTTCATTTCCTCAGTGATCTCTTGGTTATTTAGTAACGCATTGTTTAGCCTCCATGTGTTTGCGTTTCTTTATGTTTTTTCCCTGTAATTCATTTCTAATCTCATAGCGTTGTGGTCAGAAAAGATACTTGATATGATGTGAACTTTCTTAAATTTACTGTGGCTTGATTTGTGACCCGAGATGTGATGTATCCTGGAGAATGTACAGTGTGTACTTTAGAAGAGAGTGTAATCTGCTGTTTCTGAGTGGAATATCCTATAAATATCAATTAAATCTATCTGGTTTATTGTGTCATTTACAGCTTCTGTTTGCTTATTTTTTTTTCATTTTGGATGATCTGTCCATTGGTGTAAGTGAGGTGTTAAAGTCCTCCACTGTTATTGTGTTACTGTCAATTTCCTCTTTTATAGCTATTAGCAGTTGCCTTATGTATTGAGGTGCACCTATGTTGAGTGCATATATATTCATAATTGTTATATCTTCTTCTTGGATTGACCCCTTAATCATTATGTAGTGCCCTTCCTTGTCTCTTGTAACAATCTTTATTTTCCAGTTTTTTAAAATCTGATATGAGTATTGCTACTCCAGCTATCTTTTGATTTCCATCTGCATGGAATATCTTTTTCCATCCCCTCACTTTCAGTCTGTATGTGTCCCTAGGTCTGAAGTGGGTCTCTTGTAGACAGCATATATATGGGTGTTGTTTTTGTATCCATTCAGCAAGCTTGTGTCTTTTGATTGGAGCATTTAATCCATTCACATTTAAGGTAATTATCGATATGTATATTCTTATGACCATTTTCTTAATTGTTTTTGGTTTGTTTGTGTAGGTCCTTTGCTTCTCTTGTGTTTCATACTTAGAGAAGTTCCTTTAGCGTTTGTTGTAGAGCCGGTTTTTTGGTGCTGAATTCTCTTAGCTTTTGCTTGCCTGTAAAGCTTTTATCTCTCCATTGAATCTGAATGAGATCCTTGCCAGGTAGAGTAATCTTGGTTGTAGGTTCTTCCCTTTCCTCACTTTAAGTATATCATGCCACTCCCTTCTGGCTTGCAGAGTTTCTGTTGAGAAATCAGTTGTTAACCCTATGGGAGTTCACTTGTATGTTATTTGTCATTTTTCCCTTGCGGCTTTCAGTAATTTTTCTTTGTCTTTAATTTTTGCTAGTTTGATTACTGTGTGTCTCAGCATGTTTCTCTTTGGCTTTATCCTGTATGGGACTCTGCACTTCCTGGACTTGTGTAGCTATTTCCTTTCCCATGTTAGGGAAGTTTTCAACTATAATCTCCTTAACTATGTTCTTGGGTTCTTTCTCTCTCTCTTCTCCTTCTGGGACCCATACAATGTGAATGTTGTTGCATTTAATGTTGTCTCAGAGGTCTCTTAGGCTGTCTTCATTTCTTTTCATTCTTTTTTCTTTATTCTGTTCCTCAGCAGTGAATTCTGCCATTCTGTCTTCCAGGTCACTTATCCATTCTTCTGCCTCAGTTATTCTGCTATTGATTCCTTCTTGTGTAGTTTTTATTTCAGTTATTGTATTGTTCATCTCTGGTTTTTTGTTCTTTAATTCTTCTAGGTCTTTGTTAAACATTTCTTGCATCTTCTCAATCTTTGCCTCCATTCTTTTTCCGAGGTTCTGGATCATCTTCATTATCATGATTCTGAATACTTTTTCTAGAATGTTGCCTATATCCACTTCATTTAATTGTTTTTCTGGGGTCTTATCTTGTTCCTTCATCTGGTACATAGCCCTCTGCCTTTTCATCTTGTCTATCTTTCTGTTAATGTGGTTTTTGTTCCACAGGCTGCAGGATTGTAGTTCTTCTTGCTTCTGCCCTCTGCCTTCTGGTGTATTTGTTTTCTTTTAAACTATTATCCTTTATGCCTGCACAGTTCAAATCCCATCGCTGGGCCCTAGTTGGAGTTGTAACAGACTGTGCTGGCAATGGATTGGATCCTGTGGCTGATGAGCTGGCAGAAAACCGAGAAAACAGCTTTCTGGGCCAGTTGAGATGTTCTGAAGCCTGGGAAGTCCAAGATCAAGATGCTGGCTGATTGGTCTCTAGCGACAGCACCCTTCCTAGCTTGCAGACAGCTGCCTCCTTGCTAGGTACTTACTGTCTTTTCATTTTTATTAAGGTTTCCTTTACTGTGAAAAATCTTTTGAGCTTAATTAGGTCGCATTTATTTAGTTGTCTTTATTGTCATTACTGTAGAAGATGAATCCAAATAGATATTGGTGTGATTTACATCAAAGAGTGTCCTGGCTATGTTTTTCTCTAGGAGTTTTATAGTATCTGGTTTTACATTTGGCCTTTAATTCATTTTCAGTTGATTTTTGTGTATGGTGTTATGGGGTGCTCTAATTTCATTTATTTACATGTAGCCGTCCAGTTTTACCAGCACCACTTACTGAAAAGGACTGTCTTTTTTCCACTGTATATTCTTACCACCTTTGTCCTAAATTAATTAACCATAAGTGTGTGGGTTTATTTCTGGGCTTTCTATCATGTTCCATTGATCTATATTCCTGCTTTTGTGCCAGTACCATACTGTTTTGATGACTGTAGCTTTGTACTGTAGTCTGAAATAGTCTGAAATCAGGGAGCCTGATTCCTCTATCTCCGTTTTTCTTTCTCAAGATTGCTTTGGCAATTCAGGTTCTTTTGTGTTTCCATACACATTTTTTTTAAAATTTTTGTTCTAGTTCTGTGAAAAATGCCATTGATAATTTGTTAGGAATTGCACTGATCTATAGATTGCCTTCAGTAGTACAGTCATTTTGACAATATTAATTCTTTCAATCCAATAGCACAGTATTTCTTTCTTTCTGTTTTTCTCATATTTAATTTCATTAATCAGTGTCTTATAGTGTTCAGAGTACAAGTTTTTGCCTCCTTAGGTAGATTTATTCCTAAGATTTTTATTCTTTTTGATGTGATGGTAAATGGGATTGTTTTTTAATTTCTCTTTCTGATTTTTTGTTGTTAGTGTATAGATATGCACAATGTTTCTGTGTATTAATTATATATCCTGCAACTTTACCTGATTCATTGAGTAGCTCTAGTAGTTTTCCAGTAGCACTTTTAGGATTTTAAATGTATTGTATCATGTCACCTGCAAACAGTGACAGTTTTACTTCTTCTTTCCCAATTTGAATCCCCTTTTTTATTTCTTCTCTGATTGCTATGGCCAAGACTTTCAAAACTATGTTGAATAAAGGTGGCAAGAGTGGGCATAGTTATCTTGTGCCTCATCTTTCAGGAAATGCTTTCAGTTTGTCACCATTGAGAATGATGTTTGCTGTAGGTTTTTCATATATGACCTTCATTATATTGATGTAGATTCCCTCTATGCTCACATTCTGGAGAGTTTTTACCATAAATGGATGTTGAATTTTATGAGAAGATTTTTTTGTCTATTGAGATGATCATATCATTTTTATTCTTCAGTTTGTTAATGTGGATTATCACATTGATTGATTTGCAGATATTGAAATATTTTTGCATCACTTGGATAAGTCCCACTTAATCATGGTGTGCCATCCTTTTAATGAATTGTTGGAGTGGGTTTGCTAATATTTTGTTGAGGATTTTTGCTTCTACATTTACCAGTCATATTTGCCTGTAATTTTCTTTTTTGTTGTCTGGTTTTGGTATCAGGGTGATTGCCTCCTGATAGAATGAGTTTGGAAGTGTTCCTTTCTCTGCAATTTTTTTGGAATAGTTTCAGAAGGAAAAGGTTGGCTCCTTTCTAAATGTATGGTAGATTTTCCCTGGGAATCCATCTGGTGTTGGGCTTTTGTTTGTTGGGAGTTTTTTTCATCACAGGTTCGATCGGTACTTGTAATGGGTGTGTTCATATTTTTTTATTTCTTCCTGGTTCAGTCTTGGGAGATTGTACTTTTTTAAGATTTTGGCTATTTCTTCTAGGTTGTTCATTTTATCAGCATATAGTTGATTGTAGTAGTCTCTTATGGTCCTTTGTATTTCTGTGGTGTCAGTTGTAACTTCTTTTTCACTTCTAATTTTATTGATTTGCAAAGCCCTCTCCCTTTTATTCTTGTTGAGTCTGGCTAATGTTTTTTTTTGTTTGTTTTTTTGCGGTATGCGGGCCTCTCACTGTTGTGGCCTCTCCCATTGCGGAGCACAGGCTCCGGATACGCAGGCTCAGTGTCCATGGCTCATGGGCCCAGCCGCTCCTCAGCATGTGGGATCTTCCCAGACTGGGGCATGAACCCATGTCCCCTGCATCAGCAGGCAGACTCTCAACCACTGCACCACCAGGGAAGCTCTGGCTAACGTTTTATCAGTTTTCTTTATTGTTTCAAATAACCAACTTTTAGTTTCATTATCTTCTCTTCTGTTTTCTTAATCTCTATTTCATTTACCTCTGCTCTGATTTTTATGATTTCTTTCTTTCTACTAAATTTTGGTTTTGTTTGTTCTTCTTTCTCTAGTTGCTTTCAGTGTAAGGTTAAGTGGTTTACTTGAGATTTTTCTTTTCTCCTGAGGTAGGGTTATATTGCTATAAACTTCCCTCTTTGAACTTCTTTTGCTGTGTCCCATAGGTTTTGGGGTGCCATGTTTTAGTTTTCCTTTGTGTCTAAGTATGTTTATTTCTACTTTGATTCCTTCAGTGATCTGTCAGTTGTTTAGTGGCATATTGTTTAGCCTCCACATGTTTTTGTTTCTTTTTTTTTCTTGTACTTGATTTGTAATCTCATAGCAGTGTGTTAAGAAAAGATGCTTGAGGGGCTTCCCTGGTGGTGCAGTGGCTAAGAATCTGCCTGCCAGTGCAGGGGACATGGGTTCAACCCCTGGTCCTGGAAGATCCCACATACCACAGCACAACTAAGCCCATGTGCCACAACTACTGAACCTGTGCTCTACAGCCCATGAACCACAAATACTGAAGCCCACATGCCACAACTACTGAAGCCCACACACCTAGAGCCTGTGCACCACAGTGAAGAGAAGCCCCCCACTCACTGCAACTAGAGAAAGCCCCCACACAACAACAAAGACCCAAGACAGCCAAAAAAGTAAAAAGTTCTAAAAAGAAAAGATGCTTCATATGATTTCTTAAATTTACTGAGGCTATCTTTGTGGTCCTGCATGTGATCTATTTTGGAAAAAGTTTGATTTTGTCTGATATGACTATTGCTACTCCATCTTTCTTTTGTTACTTTTTTTTTTTTTTTTTTTTTTTTTTTTTTTTTTTTTTTGCGGCGTCTCACTGTTTTGACCTCTCCTGTTGTGGAGCACAGGGTCTGGACGCGCAGGCTCAGTGGCCATGGCTCATGGGCCCAGCCACTCCACAGCATGTGGGATCTTCCCAGACCAGGGCATGAACCCATGTCCCTTGCATTGGCATGTGGACTCTCAACCACTGCGCCACCAGGGAAGCCCTGTTAATTTTTTTTTTTTTTTTGGTTTGTGTTTGTAGATCTTTTTCTTCCTTTCCTGTTTCATTCTCTTTTTTTATGATTTGTTGACTTTCTTTAGTGTTGTGTTTGGTTTGTTTTTAGTGTGTGTGTGTGTGTGTGTGTGTGTGTGTGTATCTATTATATAATAGATTTTTGGTTTGTGGTTTACATGAAGTTTTGATATAGCAAGTCTATACATATTTTCTTAAGTTGCTAAGCTCTTAATTTCAAATGGATCTCCAATATTTTGCATTTGTACACACCTCTTCTCATGATTACTGGTTAAGATATCATTTTTGTGGGTGGATGATTTCCTACCTTTACTATATGTTTGCTTTTACTGGTGATCTTTCCCATTTTCTAATTATTTTTTGTTTCTAGTTGTGGCCATTTCTTTTCTGCCTAGAGAAGTTCCTTTAGCATTTGTTGTAAAGATGAATTCATTTAGCTTTTGCTTGTCTGTAATGCTTTTGATTTCTCTGTCAATCTGAACAAGAGCCTTGCTGGGTAGTGTATTCTTTGTTGTATGTTTTTCCCTTTCATCACTTAACATATATCATGCCATTCCCTTCTAGACTTCAGTTTCTGCTGAAAGATCAGCTGATAACATTATGGAGATTCTCTTGAATGTTATTTGTTGCTTTTCCCTTGTTGCTTTTTATATTTTCTTTATATCTTTAATTTTTATCAATTTGATTACAATATGTCTTGGTGTGTTCCTCCTTGGGTTAATCCTGTATGGGAGTCTCTGTACTTCCTGGACTTGGGTGACTGCTTCCTTTCCTATGTTAGGATAGTTTTCAGCTATTATCTCTTGAAATATTTTCTCAGGCCCTTTCTTTCTCTCTTCTTCTTCTTGGGCCTCTGTAATGTGAATGCTGGTGCATTTGATGTTGTCCCAGAGGTATTTTAAACTGTCATCTTTTCTTTTCATTCTTTTTCTTTATTCTGTTCCATGGCAGTGATTTCCACCGCTCTGTCTTCCAGCTCACTGATTTGTTCTTTGGCTTCATTTATTCTGCTATTGCTTCCTTCTAGTGTATTTTTCATTTCAGTTATTGCATAATTGAACTCTATTTTGTTGTTCTTTTTATTTTCTAACTCTGTTTAAACTTCTAGCAACTTCTTGCTCTGTGCATCCATTCTTCTCTCAAGCTCTTGGATCATCTTTATGATCATTATTCTGATCATTTCTTGGGTAGATTGCCTATCTCCACCTCAACTTAGTTGTTCTTCTGGGGTTTTATCTCCTTCATTCGTCTGGAACATATTCTTCTTCTGTCTCATTTTGTCTAAATTTCTATTTGTATTTTTATGTATGTAGAAAGTTGTTTATGTTTCTCAAACTTGGAGATATGACCCTCTGTAAGGGATATTCTATGTGTCCCAGCCATACACTTCCCTCTCATCATGTAAGGGCAAGGGAGCAGCTGCTCCCAATGTAAACTCTGACCTGCATTTGTGGACCTGGCTTTGCAGGCTGCAGGGTTATAGTTTTCTTGCTTCTGGTTTCTACCCCCTGGTTGGTGAGGCAGGTCTACAGACTTGTGCAGGCTTCCTGCTGGGAGGGACCAGTGCCTTCCCACTTGTGGGTGGAGCTGTGTCTTGGCCCTCATGTGGGTAGGGTCATGTAAAGAGGCATGTGTGGAGGTGGCTTCTGGCTCACGAACTCCTAAGGTAGTTTGTTTGTTGATGAGTGGTCTTGTGTTCCCACCTTGTTGGTTGTTTGGCATGAGGCATCCTAGCACTAGAGCCTATAGCTGTTGCCTTGGGCCAGGTCTTGGTGCTAATTACCCAAGCAAGATGTCTGCCTCCAGCAAGAGGTCAAGTAGATGAACACTCCCTATTATTTCCACCACCAGCTTTTGTGACTAGAGAGAGAGAGTAATAGCCACCCCCTGCCTCCTCAGGAGACCATCTATGACCAGCAGGTAGGTCTGGCCCAGATTCCTATGAAGTCACTGCTTCTGCCTTAGGTTCCAGTGCACAGGAGACCTTGTGTGCACCTTCCAAGAGTGGAGTCTCTGCTTCCCCTAGTCCTGTGGAGCTCCTGCAATTGAGTCCTGCTGGGCTTCAAAGCCAAACACTCTGGGCTCTTCTCCCAATGCCAGCACCCGAGACTGGGTAGGCTGAAATAGGGCTCAGATATCTCACTCCTATGGGAGAATTTCTGTGATATAATTATTCTGCAGTTTTTGGATCACACCCTTGGGGAGTATGTGATTTGGCTCTATTGCAAGTGCTCCCCTCCTACCATCCCGTTGGATTTCTTCTTTATGTTTTTTGATGTAGAATATCATTTTTAATAGGTTCCAGTCTTTTTTATCAATGGTTGTTCATCAGTTCATTGTGATTTTGGTTTTCTTGTGAGAGAAGGTGAACTCAAGGTCCTTCTATTCTGCCATTGTTGTTTCCAATCCTCCAGTTGCTTTTTTTAAAAACAAATTTTTATTGAAGTATAGTTGATTTACAAGTTGTGTTAATTTCTGGTGTTAATTTCAGATGTACAGCAAAGTGATTTAGTTATATATATATATATATATATATATATATATATATATAGTTGCTTTTAATACATATATAATGTTGTGCGACTATACCACCATCTAATGTGACAACAGTTTACCTACTAAAAATGCAATCCCATATCCATTAAGCAATCACTCCTGATTGCCGTGTCCTACCAGCCCTTAGTAATCACTTTCTGTCTCTATGCATTGGCCTATTCTAGAATTATTATAAAAAATGGTATCATACCAAACCTTTTGTGTCTGGCTTCTTTCATCTAACATAAGGTTTTTAAGGTTTATACCTAGAGCAACATGTATCAGTACTTTATTCCTTTTTCAATGGCTGATTGTATTCCACTGTATTAATAGACTAAATTTTGTTATCTATTCATTCATTGATGGATCCACTTATGAGAAAACTCAGTCTAAAAAAGAATAAAAGATGGAGAACTGATACTACTTAACCTCAACACTTACTATAAAACTACAGTGATCAGGGCAATGTAGTATCAGCAAATAACTGACAAATAGATCAAGGGAACACAGTAGAAGACCTAAAAGTTGACCCACACAAATATTGTTCACTGTTCATTGACAAAAGAGCAAAGGTAATTCAATGAAGGAAGGAAATGTCAATGGAAAAGTCTGTTTAACAAGTTGTACTGGAACAACTAGACATCTACAAGCTAAGAAACGAATTGAGACAAAGATGTTATACCTTACACAAAAATCAACTCAAACTGCATCATAGACATAAATGTAAAAAACAAAAGTACACAACTTCTAGAAGGTAACATAGGAGAAAATCTAGGTGACCATGAACTTTGCAATGACTTCTTATACATAGCAACAAAAGTATGATCTATGAACGAGAAAATTAATAAGTTAGATTTCAATAAAATTACAAAATTCTGCTCTGTGATAGATACTGTTGAAAGGAAAAAGAAGCCACACATTGTAAAATGATTTTTCAACCCACATATCTGATAAAAGACACATATATTCAAAATATAAAAATAACTCAAAACTAATCAATTAAAAAACAGCCTAATTACAAAATGGTCAAAATATCTCAACAGACACTGCACCAAGAAGATACACTCACAGATGGCAAATAAGCATATGAAGATGGTCACCATTATGTATCAGTAGGAAACTGCAAATTGAAACAATAATAAGGCTTATTAGAACATACACTTATTAGAATATCTAAACCCAAAAACAGCACCAAAAACAAATGCTAACAAGTATGTGGACCAAAAGTAAATCTCATTCATTGCAGCTGGGAATGCAAGATTGTATATTCAATTTTAGAAGACTGTCTGGCAGTTTCTAACAATACCATACATATGATCCAGCAATTCCACTCAAATGAGTTGAAAACTTATGTCTACACAAAAATTTGTATACAAGTATTAACTTTTTTTATAATTGCCAAAATTTGGAAGCAATTAAGATGTATTTCAACAGGTGAATGTATAAAAAAAACTGTGGTACATCCATAAAATGGAGTATTATTCACTGATATAAAGGAGTAAGGAACAAAAAGAGATGGAAGAAACAAAGTATAGATGGGAAAAAGATCAGAGACTGCCAGGGATTCAGGAGAAGAAGGGTGATGAATAGTTGGGCACAGAATTATTTTGGACAGTCAAACTCTTCTGCATGATACTGTATTGGTAGATACATGACATTTCTCAAAACACATGGAATTGCATAACACAAAGAGAATCCTCATGTAAAATAAGGACTTTAGAGTTGGTAATTATGTATCAATATCTGTTAATTATCACATTAATGTACCACATAATGTACCATAATGCAAGATGTTAAATATAGGAAAAATTCTCTACAGGGGCAAGGAGAGCAGTCATATGAGAACTCTGTACTTATTTTACACAATTTTTCTGAAATCCTAAAACTGCTTGTTAAATAGTCAATTCAAAAACACTCCTTTTAAACACAAAAGAGCCCAAATAGCCAAAGCAATCTTGAGAATGAAAAATGGAGCTGGAGGAATCAGGCTCCCTGACTTCAGACTATTATACAAAGCTACAGTAATCAAGAAAGTATGGTACTGGCACAAAAACAGAAATATAGATCAATGGAACAGGATAGAAAGCCCAGAGATAAACCCATATACATATGGTCACCTTATTTTTGATAAAGGAGGGAAGAATATACAATGGAGAAAAGGCAATAAGTGGTGCTGGGAAAACTGTACAGCTACATGTAAATGAATGAAATTAGAACACTTCCTAACACCATACACAAAAATACACTCAAAATGCAGTAAAGACCTAAATGTAAGGCCAGACACTATAAAACTCTTAGAGGAAAACATAGACAGAATGCTCTTTGGCATAAATCACAGCAAGATCCTTTTTCACCCACCTCCCTAGAGCAATGGAAATAAAATAAAAAATAAACAAATGGGACCTAATGAAAGTTAAAAGCTTTTGCACAGCAAAGGAAACCATAAACAAGATGAAACGACAACCCTCAGAATGGGAGAAAATATTTGCTAATGAAGCAATTGACAAAGGATTAATCTCCAAAATATACAAGGAGTTCATGCTGCTCAATATCAAAAAAACAAAAAACCCAATCCACAAATGGATGGAAGACCTAAATAGACACTTCTCCAAAGAAGATATACAGATCGCCAACAAACACATGAAAAGATGCTTAATATCACTAATCATTAGAGAAATACAAATCAAAAGACCAATGAGGTATCACCTCACACTGGTCAGAATGGCCATCATCAAAAATCTACAAGCAGTAAATGCTGGAGAGGGTGTGGAGAAAGGGGAACCCTCCTGCACTGTTGGTGGGAATGTAAATTGATACAACCATTATGTAGAACAGTATGAAGGTTCCTTAAACCACTAAAAATAGAACTACCATATGACCCAGCAATCCCACTCCTGGGCATATGCCCTGAGAAAACAATAATTCAAAAAGATGTGCACCACTATGTTCATGTGCACCACTATGTTCATTGCAGCACTATTTACAATAACCAGGACATGGAAGAAATCTAAATGTCCATAGACAGATGAGTGGATAAAGAAGATGTGGCACATATATACAATGGAGTATTACTCAGCCATAAAAAGGAACAAAATTGAGTTATTCTTAATGAGCTGGATGGACTTAGAGCCTGTCCTACAGAATGCAGTAAGTTAGAAAGAGAAAAACAAATACCGTATGCTAATGCACATATATGGAATCTAAAAAAAAAAACGGTACTGATGAACCTAGTGGCAGGGTAGGAATAAAGACACAGATGTAGAGAAAGGATTTGAGGGCACAGAGTGGGGAGGGGAAGCTGGGGTGAAGTGCAGTAGTAGCATTGACATATATACATTACCAAATGTAAAATCAATGGCTAGTGGGAAGCTGCTGCATAGCACAGGGAGATCAGATTGGTACTTTGTGACCACCTCAAGAGGTGGAATAGGGAGGGTGGAAGGAAGGCTCAAGAGGGAGGGGATATGGTGATATATGTATACATATAGCTGAATCACTTTGTTGTACAGCAGAAACTAACACAACATTGTGAAGCAATTATACTCCAATAAAGATATACAAAAAATAAAGTGGGGTAAAACTCAAAAAAAAATCCTGTTTTTTGCATTACATTGCTCTGAAAATGAAGTAAAAATCCACAAATTGGGGGAAAATATTTTCGGAACTCATAGCTCACAAATGAATTGTACCTAGGATATATAAAGAACCCTCAAGATGCAGTAATAAGAAAACAGAACAGCATTGAAAAATCTTTGGAAGGGTTGAACAACTTACCAAAGATATACAAATGGAAATTAAGCACATGAAAAGATATTCAACATCATTTGTATTTAAGGAAATGCAAATTAAACACACAATGAGATCCTACTACATTCCTACCCGAATGGCTAACATCAAAAGCACTGACATAATCAGAGTTTGGCAAGGATGCACTATAACTGGAACTCTAATATATTGCTATTGGAAATATGAAATGGTCAAAATATCTGAACTGACACCTCACCAAGAGGATACACAGATGGCAAATAAACATGTTATAGTTCAGCCACTTTGGAAAACAGTGGGTATTTTTTTATTAAGTTCAACATACCCTTACCATAAAACCCAGCAATCCTACTCCTAGATATTTACATAAGAGAAATGAAGACTTAAGCCCCTGCCAAAACCTGTATGTGGATGTTTAAAACAGATTTATCAAACTAGTGGTCACCAGTGGAGACATTGAAGGTGTGGGGCAAGATACGGGAAGGAGATTAAGACACACAAACTATTATGTATAAAATAGATAAGCTATAAGTATAATATATAGTATATAGCACAAGGAATATAGCCAATGTTTATAACTTTAAATGGAGTAATATCTGTAAAAATTTTAAATCACTGTGTTATACATATGAAACTAATATAATATTGTAAATCAGCTATACTTCATTAAAACAACAACAAAAATAAAGCCTTTGCTACCTATATTTCAGTGTTTATTCCCCTCACCGCTCTCCCATTCACTCTCTTGGGAACATGGCGTCAACCTTATTCATATTTTATCTTGCTCTAAATGATATATAGTAAAACTCAATAAATATTTCATTAATTAAAAAAGAAGAAGTCAGACTCAAGAGTCTACCTCTGTATGCTTCCATTTATATGACATTCTGGAAAAGGGAAAACTGTAGTATTGGAGAACAGATCAGTAGTTGCTAAGGGATGGGAGTGAAAAGGTGAGATGAATACAAGGTTCTATGAGGAAACTGTTGGATGTGACATAGCAAACTTACATCTTGATTATGATGGTCATTGCACAACTTTATGAATTTTCGTATTTTGTAGAACTGTATACCTAAAAAGGGTGAATTTCAGTTTATGTAAATTATACCTCAATAAAACAAAAAATTTTGATTGCAAAACAAGTGCAGCAAATACTGTTAATAGAATTTTAAACAGCAAAATAAAATGCTATACATTTTTCATAATATGTAAATAAATATACAAAGGAGAATACACATGGGTGTGTGTGCTCAAAAGGGAGGCGGGAAAGGTGAATAGGACAGGAGGTGAAAAATAAAAGGGATATGCACATATATGCACAAAAGGAGAAATAGTGTTTGAATCTACAAGGACAATTAATCATATCAGTTGAACTATATTCATCTGAGATATAAAAGGAAAAAAAGAGGCTATAGTCCAAAAACACAGAAAAGAGTGGATGTGAATACTGATTAACTTTATGCCATGTAAGAAGTGTAAAAGTGCATTCCTATGACCCAACAATTTCACTTTATGATATCTACCTTAGGGAAACACTTAAACGTATGCAAAAGCCATCCTGTACATGGATGCTGGCTGTAGCATTATTTGAAATTGGGAAAAATTGCAAACTATGTGTCCACAATGGGAAATGGCAAAATCAACTATGGTGTATCCATGTTATGAAAAATTGAGTAACAGTTTAAAAATAATTAGGTAAAATTATTTGTGGTGTCATAAAAAATTAAGACATTTTTCTAAGTAAAAGACAAAATGCAAAACAACAGGCTCAGTATCACCTTACTCATATATTTATAATGCATAAAAGTATAATATACATTTTTACAGGTATAGATGCATTTAAAAATTTATGGGTAAAGGTCTGAAAGATCTGCACCAAATTATTAACTGTGGTTTCTTCTGGGGATGTAGCTAGAATTGTGGGTGATGGTCTGGGGAACTTTAGCTTTACTGTTAATGCCTGAATTTTTGCAAGAGTGCATTTTTGCACCCCTTTGGAATTAAAACTTCATGAAACTTAAACATAAATAAATTCTAAGTTTTACTGATACATTTAAGACTCAAAAGTAAAACTGTGTTAGATAAACTTTATTCATTTTAATGTCAATTTTTAACCATGACTTGATTTGCAATTGTGGTAGAGTTTTAGTTGGCCTCAGATTTCTGCACACTCTGCTGTACATGCCAAGTATAATACCCTCCTTTTGAGTGTGGGCAGGTCCTGTAAATATGATTTATGTCCCTCCAATGATGAGATTATATTATAAGGAAAAATTAAGGGATTTCTTTTCAAATATAATTAAAGTCCCTAATCAGTTGATCTCGGGTTAATTAAAAGAGAGACGTCCTGGGTGTACCTGATATAATCAGGTGTCCTTTAAAATAGGATCTGAGGTCAGAGACTCTTTCCTGCAGACTTTGAAGATACAAGCCATAATGAATTCTACAGCTTCAATAAATTAATTCTGCTTAACAATTACATGAGCTTAGAAGAGGGTGCCAAACCTCAGAGGAGACACCAGACCTAGCTTCCTGCTGACTTTGAAGATACAAGCCATAATGAATTCTACAGCTTCAATAAATTAATTCTGCTTAACAATTACATGAGCTTAGAAGAGGGTGCCAAACCTCAGAGGAGACACCAGACCTAGCAGACAACTTGATTGCAGCATTGTGAGACCCTGAGCAGAGCATCCAGCTAATCTCTGCCCAGACTCCTGACCCATGGAAACTATGAGATACTAAATGTGCGTTGTTTTAAGTTGCTATATTTGTGCTAATTTCTTATACAGTAATATAAAATTAATCATAACTCTACAGTTATTTATGTGTCTATCTCCCCTCTAAATTGCAAATGTGGAGTTTGTATTTAGAATGAAGCAGTGTCTTATTCATCTTTTATTCCTGGCATTTAGTATCATTCTGATACATGTTTGCTGAATGAATATTTTTTGTAATAAATTAAGTAGTTTAAAATTGAGTTTGTATATTTTCTCAGCTATTTAACCTCTCAAATACAGAATTTTTTAGAAAATTAATAAAATGTTCACACTTTTTTTAACATCTTTATTGGAGTATAATTGCTTTACAATGGTGTGTTAGTTTCTGCTTTACAACAAAATGAATCAGTTATATATATACATATGTTCCCATACCTCTTCCCTCTTGCGTCTCCCTCCCTCCCACCCTCCCTATCCCACCCCTCCAGGCGATGACAGAGCACCGACCTGATCTCCCTGTGCTATGCGGCTGCTTCCCACTAGCTATCTACCTTATATTTGGTAATGTATATATGTCCATGCCTCTCTCTCGCTTTGTCATAGCTTACCCTTCCCCCTCCCCATATCCTCAAATCCATTCTCTAGTAGGTCTGTGCCTTTATTCCTGTCTTACCCCTAGGTTCTTCATGACATTTTTTTTCTTAAATTCCATATATATGTGTTAGCATAAGGTATTTGTCTCTCTCTTTCTGACTTACTTCATTCTGTATGACAGACTCTAGGTCTAGCCACCTCATTACAAATAGCTCAATGTCATTTCTTTTTATGGCTGAGTAATATTCTATTGTATATAAGTGCCACATCTTCTTTATCCATTCATCCAATGATGGACAATTAGGTTGTTTCCATCTCTAGGCTATTGTAAGTAGAGCTGCAATGAACATTTTGGTACATGACTCTTTTTGAATTATGGTTTTCTCAGGGTATATGCCCAGTAGTGGGATTGCTGGCACTTCTTAATTCACAACTACTATTTAGAGATAGCATCTGTGTTGTGTCAAGCATGTTAGACTAGACTTTAGGAGACCTATATTCTAGTCGCAGATCTGCAATAGATAGCTATGTCATCAAGGAAATGACTTCTCCAGCTTCCTCATGTATAATAGAAAAAGGTCACACTAGGAGATCTTAAAGTCATTAGCAATCTATGATTCTAAATAGTTTAAACCCTCTAAGGTTCTGATCTCTCAGGTAACAAAAAGAGGTCAGAAAAATTGTCCTATCTTCCTTAGGTGGTTGTAAGATTGAAATAAAATTAGATAATGAATATGAACATGTTATAAAAAGGGAAAGCAATGTTATGACAATCTTACAATTCCAGAAAACTTATTTCTGAAGTGACAGAAAGGTGAAGACAGAATTTTTAAACATACGTGTACCAACATACATACATGAGGGAGATGGCGAGTATATTCACAAAACTCCACTAAATAATTCCTGAAGCTAGCACAATTTGTATCCATAAAATTTTGTACTTCATAATCAAGTGTCATAGAAAAAATATTTCTGCTGATTCAAATTTAAATTCAACCTTTGAAACACAGGTTCATCCTGTCAAATTATGATTTTGGTTGTGTTGCATTATTACTATAATTTAAATAATGAAAGATGTACCTTATAACTTTAAGAGTTGAAGTTGTTGATCCTCACTGCTTAGCAACTAGGCCTTCTTACCTAAACACCTCTTTTCAGAAGAATCACAACTGAATGATAGGAGAGGAAATATAATTCAGAAGAGAGGAAGTGTTGAAAATACCTATATTTGTCCTTTAGGGTCTGGCTGATTTCACTTAGCTTATTTTCTTCCAAGATTATTCATGTTGTAATGTATCAGGATTTCATTTCCTTTTTAAAAATATTTCTTTAAAATAAATGTGTATATATTTAAAGTATAAAACACAATTATTTGATAATCTATATTGAAATGATCACTACACTCCAGCTAATAAACATATCATCTACTCACCTAGTTACCATAGTTACATTTTTGTGGTGAGATAACCTGGAATGTACTCTCTTAGTGCATTTCCAGCATTCATTATAGTATTATTAACTATAGTCATCATTCCTGTATATTAGTTTGCTATATTTATTGATCCTACATAACTACAATGTTGTACCCTTTGGCCAAAGTTCTCCATTTCTCCCACACTCCAAGTCCCTTGTAACCATCATTCTAAACTTTGCTTCTATGAGTTAAAAGTTAAAACATTTTTAATAGATTCTACATATAAATGAGATTATACAGTACTTGACTGTCTGCCTTATTTTGCTTAGCATAATATCCTTCACATAATATACTCCAGGTTCACTCATGTTATCACAAATGCAAATGGCAATATTTCCTTCTTTCTCATGGCTGAATAATATTCTATTATATATAAATATATATATATATATGTGTGTGTGTGTGTGTGTGTGTGTATATACATATATATATATATATACATATACGTATATTTATATAGATACCAAATCTTTATCCATTCACCTGTCAATGGACACTTCAGTTGTTTGTATCTCAGGTGAGGTGCATGGTGGTAATGTGTAACTGTCATTCCTACACTGTTTAATGTGTGTTTTCTTATTTATGTGCTCCACCCAGGTGCTGTAATTTCTCATCTGGAATCTTAGTTCTTGTGAAAGTATTTCCGTGTGTGGTTAGTTGTTAAAATTTATGTTTCTGCCAGAAGATGAGCACTGAAACTCTTACATCATGATCCTGCTGGCATCATTCCATGATTTCATTCCTTTTTAATGCTGAATAATATTCCATTGTGTATATATATATATATATATATATATATATATATATATAACATTAGGTTTATCAATATCTCTGTTGATGCAGACTTGGATTGAATCCACATTTTGGCTATTGTGAATAGTGCTGCTTAAAACAAGGACATACAAGTGTCTTTTGAGTTCCTCCTTTCAATTTTTTTGAGTATATATCTAGGAGCAGAATTGTTGAATAATATAGTAATTCTATATTTAATTCTTTGGGGGAAATTGCCATACAATTTCCCATAACTTACCATTTTCGATTCCCATCAGCAATTCACAGATATTGCAATTTATCCACAGCCCCACCATTTGTTACTTTCTTTTTTTCTGTGTTCTGTTTCATAATAGCCATCCTAATGGGTGTGAAGTGGTATCATACTGTGGTTTTGATTTGCATTGCCCTAATAATTAGCGACATTGAACAACTTTTCACATACTAATTAGGCCATATGTATTTCATCTTTGGAGAACTGTCTACTCAAGACTTTTGTCCATTTTTAAAATTTTATTTATTTATTTATTTATTTATTTATTTATTTTTAAACATCTTATTAGAGTACAATTGCTTTACAATGGTGTGTCAGTTTCTGCTTTAAAAAAAAGTGAATCAGTTATACATACACATATGTCCCCATATCTCTTCCCTCTTGCATCTCCCTCCCTCCCACCCTCCCTATCCCAGCCCTCTAGGTGGTCACAAAGCACCAAGTTGATCTCCCTGTGCTATGCAGCTGCTTCCCACTAGCTATCTATTTTATCTTTGGTAGTGTATATATGTCCATGCCACTCTTTCACTTTGCCATACCTTACCCTTCCCCCTCCCCATATCCTAAACTTCATTCTCTACTAGGTCTGTCTTTATTCCCGTCTTACCCCTAAATTATTCATGACATTTTTTTCCCTTAGATTCTATATATATATGTGTCAGCATACGGTATTTTTTTTTCTCTATCTTACTTCACGCTGTATAACAATCTATAGGTCCATCCAACTCACTACAAATAACTCAGTTTTTTTCCTTCTTATGGCTGCATAATATTCCATTGTATATATGTGCCATATCTTCTTTATCTGTTCATCTGTTGATGGACACTTAGGTTACTTCCATGTCCTGGCTATTGTAAATCGAGCTAAAATGAACATTTTGGTACATGACTCTTTATGAATTATGGTTTTCTCAGGGTATATGCCCAGTAGTGGGATTGCTGGGTTGTATGGTAGTTCTATTTGTAGTTTTTGATGAACCTCCATACTGTTCTCCATAGTGGCTGTATCAATTTACATTCCCACCAACAGTGCAAGAGGGCTACCTTTTCTCCACACCCTATCCAGCATTTATTGTTTGTAGATTTTTTGATGATGGCCATGTTGACCATTGTGAGATGATATCTCATTGTAGTTTTGATTTGGATTTCTCTAATGATTAATGATGTTGAGCATTCTTTCATGTGTTTCTTGGCAATCTGTATATCTTCTTTGGAGAAATGTATATTTAGGTGTTCTGCACATTTTTGGATTGGGTTTTTTGATTTTTTGATACTGAGCTGCATGAATTGCTTGTATGTTTTGGAGATTAATCCTTTGTAATTTCCTTCAATGGCAACTATATTCTTCCATTCTGAGGGTTGTCTTTTCATCTTGTTTATGGTTTCCTTTGCTGTGCAAAAACTTTTAAGTTTCATTAGGTCCCATTTGTTTATTTTTGTTTTTATTTCCATTTCTCTAGGAGGTAGGTCAAGAAGGATCTTACCGTGATTTATGTCATAGAGTGTTCTGCCTATGTTTTCCCCTAAGAGTTTGATGGTGTCTGGCCTTACATTTAGTTCTTTAATCCATTTTGAGTTTATTTTTGTGTATGGGGTTAGGGAGTATTCTAATTTCATGCTTTTACATGTAGCTGTCCAGTTTTGCCAGCACCACTTATTGAAGAGGCTGTCATTTTTCCATGATATATTCTTGCATCCTTTATCAAAGATAAGGTGACCATATATGTGTGGGTTTATCTATCGGTTTCTATCCTGTTACATTGATCTATATTTCTGTATTTGTGCCAGGACCATACTCTTTTGATTATTGTAGCTTCGTAATATAGTCTGAAGTCAGGGAGTCTGTTTCCTACAGCTCCACTTTTCTTTCTCAAGATTGCTTTGACTATTCTGGGTCTTTTGTGTTTCCATATAAATTTTGAGTTTTTTTGTTCTAGTTCTGTGAAAGAGGCAGGTGGTAATTTTATAGGGATTGCCTAGAATCTGTAGATTGCTTTGGGTAGTAGAGTCATTTTCACAATGCTGATTCTTCCAATGCAAGAACATGGTATATCTCCTCATCTATTTGTATCATCTTTAATTTCTTTCATCAGTGTCTTATAATTTTCTGCATACAGGTCTTTGTCTCCTTAGGAAGGTTTATTCCTAGATATTTTATTCTTTTTGTTGCAATGACAAATGGGAGTGTTTTCTTAACTTCATGATGAGATTTTTCATCCTTAGTGTACAGGAATGCAAGAGATTTTTGTGCATTAATTTTGTATCCTGCTACTTTACCACATTCATTTATTAGCTCTAGTACTTTTCTGGTAGCATCTTGAGGATTCTCTATGTATAGTATCATGTCATCTGCAAACAGTGACAGCTTTACTACTTCTTTTCCCATTTGGATTACTTTTATTTTTTTTCTTCTCTGATTGCTGTGGCTAAAACTTCCAAAACTATGTTGAATAATAATGGTGAGAGTGGGCAACCTTGTCTTCTTCCTGATCTTAGTAGAAATGGTTTCAGTTTTTCACCATTGAAGATGATGTTGGCTGTGGGTTTGTCATATATAGACTTTAATATGTTGAGGAAACTTCCCTCTATGCCTACTTTTTGCAGGGTTTTTATCACAAATGGGTGTTAAATTTTGTCGAAAGCTTTCTCTGCATCTATTGTGATGATCATATGGTTTTTCTCCTTCAATTTGTTAATATGGTGTATCACATTGACTGATTTGTGTATATTGAAGAATTCTTGCATTCCTGGAGTAAACCCCACTTTATCATGGTGTATGATCCTTTTAATGTGCTGTTGGATTCTGTTTGCTAGTATTTTGTTGAGGATTTTTTTTATCTATGTTCATCAGTGATATTGGCCTGTAGTTATCTTTCTTTCTGACATCTTTTTCTGGTTTTGGTATCAGGGTGATGGTGGCCTCATAGAATGAGCTTGGGAGTGTTCCTCTCTCTGCTATATTTTGGAAGAGTTTGAGAAGGGTAGATGTTAGCTCTTCTCTCAGTGTTTGATAGAATTCGCCTGTGAAGCCATCTGGTCCTGGGCTTTTGTTTGTTGGAAGATTTTAAATCACAGTTTCACTTTCAGTGCTTGTGATTGGTCTGTTCATATTTTCTATTTCTTGCTGAATCAGTGTCGGCAGGTTTTGCATTTATAAGACTTTGTTAATTTCTTCCAGGTTGTCCATTTTATTGGCATAGAGTTGCTTGTAGTAATATCTCATGATCCTTTGTATTTCTGCAGTGTCAGTTTTTACTTCTTTTTCATTTCTAATTCTATTGATTTGAGTTTTCTTTTTTTGCTTGATAAGTCTGGCTAATGGTTTATCAATTTTGTTTATCTTCTCAAAGAACCAGCTTTTAGTTCTTTTGATCTTTGCTCTCATTTTCTTCATTGTTTTTTCAATTTCTGATCTGATCTTTATGGTTTCATTCGTTCTGCTAACTTTTGGGGGTTTTTTTGTTCTTCTCTCTCTAATTGCTTTAGGTGCAAGGTTTGTTTGTTTATTTGAGATGTTTCTTTTTTCTTAATGTATGCTTCTATAACTGTAAACTTCCCTCTTAGAACTGCTTTTGCTGCATCCCATAGGTTTTGGTTCACGGTGTTTTCATTGTCATTTGTTTCTAGGTTTTTTTTTTATTTCTTCTTTGGTTTCTTCAGTGATCTCTTGGTTATTAAGTAGTGTGCTGTTTAACTTCCATGTGTTTGTGTTTCTTACAGATTTTTTCTGTAATTGATATCTCATCTCAAATCGTTGTGGTGTTGTGGTCGGAAAAGATACTTGATACAATTTCAATTTTCTTAAATTTACCAAGGCTTGATTTGTGACCCAAGATATGATCTATCCTGGAGAATATTCCATGAGCACTTGTGAAAAATGTGTATTCTGTTGATTTTGGATGGAATGTCCTATAAATATCAATTAAGTCCATCTTATTTAATGTATCATTTAAAGCTTGTGTTTCCTTATTTATTTTCATTTTGGATGATCTGTCCATTGGTGGAAGTGGGGTGTTGAAGTCCCCTAGTATGAATGTGTTACTGTTGGTTTTCCCTTTTATGGCTGTTAGTGTTTGCCCTATGTATTGAGGTGCTCCTATGTTGGATTCATAAGTATTTACAATTCTTATATCTTCTTCTTGGATTGATCCATTGATCATTATGTAGTGTCCTTCTTTGTCTCTCACAATAGTCTTTGTTTTAAAGTCTATTTTGTCTGATATGAGAATTGTTACTCCAGCTTTCTTTTGATTTCCATTTGCATGGAATATCTTTTTCCATGCCCTCACTTTCAGTCTGTATGTGTCCCTAGGTCTGAAGTGGGGCTCTTGTAGACAGCATATATACGGGTCTTGATTTTGTATCCATTCAGCCTGTCTATGTCTTTTGTTGGAGCATTTAATGCATTTACATTTAAGGTAATTATTGCTATGTATCTTCATATTACCATTTTCTGGAATCTTTTGGGTTTATTATTATAGGTCTTTTCCTTCTCTTTTGTTTTTGTCTGGAGAAGTTCCTTTAGCATTTGTTGTAATGCTGGTTTGGTGGTGCTGAACTCTCTCAGCTTTTGCTTGTCTGTAAAGATTTTAATTTCTCCATTATATCTGAATGAGATCCTTGCTGGATAGAGTAATCTTGCTTGCAGGTTTTTCTCCTTCATCACTTTCAGTATGTCCTGCCACTCCCTTCTGTCTTGTGGTGTTTGTGCTGAGAAATCAGCTGTTGACCTTATGGGGATTCCCTTGTGTGTTATTTGTTGTTTTTCCCTTGCTGCTTTAAATATGCTTTCTTTGTATTTAGTTTTTGACAGTTTGATTAATATGTGTCTTGGCGTATTTCTCCTTGAATTTATCCTGTATGGGACTCTCTGTGCTTCCTGGACTTCATTAACTATTTCCTTTCCCATATTAGGGAAGTTTTCAACTATAATCTCTTCAAATATTTTCTCAGTCCCTTTCTTTTTCTCTTCTTCTTCTGGAACCCCTATAATTCGAATGTTGGTGCATTTAATGTTGTCCCAGAGGTCTCTGAGACTGTCCTCAATTCATTACATTCTTTCTTCATTATTCTACTCTGCAGTAGTTATTTCTACTATTTTTTCTTCCAGGTCCCTTATCTGTTCTTCTCCCTCCATTATTCTGCTATTGATACCTGTTAGAGAATTTTTAATTTCATTTATTGTGTTTTTCATCTCTGTTTATTTGCTCTTATTTTCTTCTAGGTTCTGATTAAATGTTTCTTGTATTTTCTCCATTCTATTTCCAAGATTTTATATCATCTTTACTAACACTATTCTGAATTCTTTTTCAGCTAGATTGCCTATTTCCTCTTCATTTTTTAGGTCTGGTGGGTTTTTGTGTTGCTCCTTCATCTGCCGTGTGTTTCTGTCTTCTCATTTTGCTTAACTTACCGTGTTTCAGGGTCTCCTTTTCACAGGCTGCAGGTTCATAGTTTACATTGTTTTTGGTGTCTGTGCCCAGTGGCTCAGGTTGGCTCAATGGGTTGTGTAGGCTTCCTGGTGTAGCAGAATAGTGCCTATGTTCTAATGGATGAGGCTGGATCTTGTCTTTCTGTTGGGCAGATCCACATCTTGTGGTGTGTTTTGGGGTGTCTGTGGCCTTATCATGATTTCAGGCAGCCTCTGTGCTAATGGATGGCTTTGTGTTCCTGTCTTGCTAGCTGTTTGGCATAGGGTGTCCTGCCCTGTAGCTTGCTTGTTGTTGAGTGGAGCTGGGTCTTGGGGTTGAGATAGAGATCTCTGGGAGATTTTCCCTATTTCATATTAAGTGGAGCTGGGGGCCTCTTATGGACCAGTGCCCTGAACTTGTCTCTCCCACCTCAGTGGCACAGCCCTGATGCCTGGGTGGAGCACCAAGAGCCTGTCCTCCACATAGCTCATAATAAAAGGGAGAAAAAGAAAGAAAAAAAGAAAGAAGATAAAATAAAATAAAGCTATTAAATAAAAAGTAATTATTAAGAAAAATAATTTAAGTAAGAAAACAAAAACGGGGGCTTCCCTGGTTGCACAGTGGTTGAGAGTCCGTCTGCCGATGCAGGGAACACGGGTTTGTGCCCTGGTGCGGGAAGATCCCACATGCCACGGAGCGGCTAGACCCATGAGCCATGGTCCCTGATCCTGCGCATCCGGAGCCTGTGCTCCACAACGGGAGAGGCCACAACAGTGAGAGGACCATGTATCACACACACACACACACAAAAACTGGACAGACAGTACCCTAGGATAAATGGTAAAAGCAAAGATATATAGGCAAAATCACACAGAAGCATACACATACACACTCACAAAAAGAGGAAAAGGGAAAAATATATATATATCATTGCTCCCAAAGTCCACTTCCTCAATTTGGGTTGATTCGTTGTCTATTCAGGTATTCCACAGATGCAGGGTACATCTTGTTGATTGTGGAGATTTAATATGCTTCTCCTGAGGCTGCTGGGAGAAATTTCCGGTTCTCTTCATTTTCACACAGCTCCCGGAGTTCAGCTTTGGATTTGGACATGCCTCTGCTTGTACGTCACCTAAGGGCATCTCTTCTTCCCTCAAACAGGACGGGGTTAAAGGAGAAGCTGATTCAGGGGCTCTGGCCAACTCAGGCTAGGGGCAGGGAGGGGTATGGATGTGAAGCGAGCATGCGGCAGCAAGGGCCAGCAAGACGTTGCACCAGCCTGAGGCGTGCCGTGCGTTTTCCTGGGGAAGTTGTCCCTGTATCACGGGACCCTGGCAGTGGTGGGCTGCATAGGTTCCCTGGAGGGGAGTTGTGGATAGTGACCTGTGCTTGCACACAGAGTTCTTGGTGGCTGCAGCAGCAGCCTTAGTATCCCCTGCCCGTCTCTGTGGTCCGCCCTGATAGCTGCTGCTCGCACCTTTGCTTGGAGCTCCTTTAAGTGGCGCTTGTAACCCCCTCTCCTCACGCACCAGGAAACAAAGAGGCAAGAAAAAGTCTCTTATCTCTTCGGCAGCTTCAGACTTTTTCCCGGACTCCCTCCTGGCTAGCTGTGGCACAGTAGCCCCCTTCAGGCTGTGTTCATGGAGCCAACTCCGGTCGTCTCCCTGGCATCCCACCTCCAAAGCCCAAGCCTCAGTTCCAGCCCCATCTGTTGTGGTTTTTCTTATGACAGGGCCGAAAGCAAGCTCATCACACGAGATGAATTGTGCCGAAGCACAGCAGTAGAGGGCTGCCGCTCGCTCAGGCAAAACAGCGCCATCAGTCCTGCTGTGGTAGCTTTTATTAAAGCATTATCTATGTTTACATTTTAAGACTTATTTTCTTAACATTCCAGAAATGCCAAAGCAGCAACATATGCTTCTGTTGATTATACAAGCAATAATGGGCTTTCTTGAAAACATGCCATGCTTTGTCCTTGGGTGCAAAAGCAGCACAAGGACATTGCCTTGTGTTCCCACCATTATTCTGATTATACTGAAGTAGCACAAGGACATTTCCTTGCGTTCCCACCATTCTGATTATACTGAGGACATCTCATGGATCAGTGCCCAAAGCACTCAATGCTTATTAGCAGGCCTCCGGTTTGCCGGGGTGGGGGGGGCGCTCAAAGCATTCAGGACTGTTTACAGTTCTGGCTTATTCGCCAGCCCCCAGTTTGCTGGGGAGGGGCTCATGGGTCATGTCTCCTTTCCATGTCCTCAATTATTCCACTACATTTCCTCCTTTTTGTTTTGCAGCTTTTGCAGCATCAAGGAGAACATGGCAGCTTGTTGCGATGTTGCATGGCAGGTAGCTTTCACTCGTCGTCGGACTACAATTAAACATATGATTATTATTATAATGAGCATTAGCAATCCTGCAGTAGAAGCTGTTATGGCTTTAATACCCATGACAGCTGCAATCAACATTCCTACAAATCTTTTACTTCTTTTTAATGCATCAGCTAAATATTGTAAAACAGCCATAGGAAGAGATTCTTGCCATTCCCTTCTAAGATTGACAGGAAGCCAAAGACCTGTCCGAGCTTGTAAAATATATAAACTTTCAGTAGATATGTTAAAAGATATACTAGAGTTAATGCAGGTATACAGAGAACAATTTTTACACATTATAGTACCTTGAGTCTTATTCCATTCAGCTGGCCCCTTTAACAATATATAAGGTAATTTCACACAACTATGAGTATACCAAGTAACATTTTTATGAAAATTCAAACTATGATTTCCAGATTTATTAACCATATGTCTTACCCAAGCATTAATCTTTTTCAAAGCTGCCATAAGCTTCCACAAATTATTTTGTATAGGATATCCGTTTAAATGAGGACCTGGAGGAGAAAACCCTCCAGCATGCCATACTATGGTATCATTAATAGTATTGCTATAAATAGTGTTATCCTCTCTATGCCAGTGTAAATTCTTCAGACCGCTTTTTCCTCGGGCGGAGCCAAAAGAGCTCCAATCAATGACGCTTCCCCAAGAAGTATTAACAAGAACCCGAGCCATTTCTCCTCAGCATCGAGTCCAATAGACCCAATCCGATAATCGATCCACAAGAGGCACCTGGCATGGAGGCAAGTAAGGTGCGGAAACATTCTCATTAAGAGTGGAATTAGAACTTTTAAAACTGTAAGCACTCAAAAGATATAACCCATGATATCTGCTTCTATTTTTGACAACACTTAACCATGCCTGATAATTCATTTTAAGGCAATGATCTCCCTTTCCCATATAAATAGGAGGTCTATTAACACCCACCGTGTAATTCTCTATTATCCTTCCTTCTTCTTCCGGCTTCAAAGGGCCTCTATCATCAAAAGGACCAGGCAACCATCCAGACTCATTTACATATACAAGAATTGGGGCATCCCACCAGGTAACCCCCAAGTTAAGAGGAGGGTTAGGAATATAAGGCCAATAAGTATGGTTAGTACAATTTACTTCATTGGCTGATATGCTTATTACCTGTGCAGAAAACATTGCCAACATAGCCACAAAAAGATTGGTGCTAATGAGGGGTTTACCCTGTGAAATAACAAGATTTTTGGCAGTGCCTGCAAACTTTTTTACTTGCCCCCAGGTCAATGGAGACGCCTTCTTTGTTTGATCCAATGGCACACGGAATGCTCTCTTGCTTAAATCCATCTCTGCAAATCCCTTCGTCATTCCCATCACATCAAAGCTACACTTAGTTGCCATCCCGAAGCTTTATCTTCTTAGCCGGTACCCAATAGGATTCAGCTCCTGCAGAAACAAAAGCATATCCCCGGCCCCAACGAAGAACCTCGGCAGATTCCCAAGTGTTAGTATTTTCATTTAATATAAAAACAGGTTGCCTAAGTTCTTGTGTACTTATTCTTGTCCAATGTCTGTCAGCTGCACTAAAATCATCTTCTCCGTGATTCAAAAAATTAAGAGTAAATAAAGCAGTATGTATTCTTTTCCTAGGACTTTGTACTTCATCTCCCCCTTTTTGTTTTATAAGCATTTCTTTTAAAGTGCGGTTTTGTCGTTCAATAACAGTTTGTCCCGTACTGTTTCCTGGGATACCTGTAACATGCTGTATATTATGTGTTGCAAAAAATGTCTGACATTTTTGAGAGTGATATGCAGAAGCATTATCGGTTTTTATGCTGTCGGGAATTCCCATAACAGCAAAAGCTTCTAATAAATGAGTTATTACAGCATCAGTTTTTTCAGAAGATAATGGAGTTGCCCATGAAAAATGAGAGTAGGTATCTACAGAATGATGAATATATTTTAACTTTCCAAAACCAGGATATTGAGTTACATCCATTTGCCGGATAGTATTAGTAGATAAGCCTTTAGGGTTAACTCCAATATTCAAACAAGGCATTGATTAATGGCAGCACATTGCGGGCATGTACGGAGAATAGTTTTTGTTTGTTTTCATGTAAGATTAAATTTATTTTTCAATCCTCTGGCATTAGTATGATATCTGTGATGTTCTGCTGTAGCTAATTGTACGGTACCCACTAAAGTATCAAAAAAATCATTTCCATCTACCATTGGGCCAGGTAAATGAGTATGAGCACGAATATGAGTAATATAAGGTGGTGCAGTATGTAGTCTAATTATATGTCGTATTTGCAAAAATAAAGAGTGCATTTCTGATCCATTATTTGGGATAAAAGCGGTCTCAATATTTTTAACTGTAAATTCCACATACTGAGAGCCTGTAATTATATTAAGAGCAATTGGATAATCTTGTAACAATAGTATTACAGCAAATAGTTCTGCTTTTTGAACTGAAACATATGGAGATTGTAACACCTTTTGATCATGACTGTTAGCATATCTTGCTCTTCCCATTTTATTGGCATCAGTAAAAATGGTTGGTCCTATAACAGAATCTGATTGAACTATTTTTGTCAAAATCCAATTAGTCTTCTTCAAAAATTGTAAACGTTTATCAGAAGGGTAATGATTATGTATTTTGCCTATATAATGAGCACAGTCAATTTGCCAGTTATCCTCTAGTTATGGCAGCTGCAAGTAAATTGGCATGATAAGTAGGAGATCCAATATCATGGCAAGCTTTTATATACTCCTCAAGTGGAGCGTTTACAGCTCGTAAAGGCCGCAATGCCTTCTGGCATTCAGGATTTGCATTCTCAAAGGCCAAAGATTGTAATAATAAATCTTGCACGTCTATTTGTGCTACAGCTCTTTGAATGGCTGCACGCAGTCTAGACAAGAAATCAGTGTAAGGTTCACCAGGCCCTTGCATTAACTTAGTAAAAGATTGTGCTGTTTTTCCAGGGGGTTCCACTCGTAACCATGCTCACAAACAACACATACATATTTGAATGATTCGTAAATCATCAAATTGAGCTTGAGCTTGTAGATTACTAAATGCACCTGCTCCTATTAATTCATCTAAAAGTGGCCCTGGAGGATTATGGGCCGCATTAGTCCTTGCCATGTTTTCAGCTTCCTCTCTCCACCAAGTGTTAAACTGCATATATTGTCCAGGTTCAAGAACAGTTTTGGCAATCGCTTCCCAATCATGAGGAATTAATATGTTTTCAGTAGCATACCCAGACAAAAGTCCTTGAACATAATTAGAATGCATCCCATATGCATTAATGGCTTCTTTTAGCATTTTTTAAATTTTTATATCATGATGGTTATGCTCAACATTTACATATCCATTCAGAAATTGATAATTAGCAGGCATAGCTTGTCTAACAATAGGAAAAGCAAAAAATGTTTCAGAATATTGCTTTTCTTCCTTATTCATCTCTTCTTCCAACAATAGTCTATTAGATTTAGGTTTTAGAGGAAAGCAAGACTGACGAGAGGCTCCAACAGGATAAGCTGCTAATTCTAAAGAAGGAGTCGAAGGAATAGTAGGACATGGCTCCTGATATAAAGGAGTGGTAGCATTGTTTTTATTTTCTTCCAATTTAACCATCAAATTTTTTTAACTTTGAAAGTATATCAGAAATCTCATTCTGTTGAGAAAGTGGCATCTCATTTTGTTTGCTAGTCTGCTCCCGATCTTTATTATCATCAGAAAAAGCCCCTTCATCACTGGAATCTGAAAAATCCTCTGCTGTCTCAGACACAAGGGAAGGAGGAGGTGGAAGAAGATCCTCTATAGAAGACTTAGAGACAGAGTACGAAAAGCAGCAGAGCGATCGGGAGCAGAATTCAGACGCTGAGGGCGCGCCCCATTTTCACTTTCAGCTTCAGATTGTAATGGTTCCAGGGCAAGGGAAATTAATTTACAAAGAGACCAAACACGGACAGATATAGGGTCTCCATGCTGATGAGCTCTTCTTAAGGCTCGCACAACCTGTTTCCAAACTTTTAAATTCAACTGGTTATGACCAGTAGGTTGAAACCAGTAACAATGTTTACTAACCAGCGCAAACAATTCATCAAAAGATTCTGGTTTCACTTTCACTCCTGAACTCCGTAATAACTGTTTCAGGAGTCTAATGTATTGAAATTCTACTGAATGGGAATTCCCCATTACAGTTACTCTACTGCTCCCGAAGGTTGAGCGGACCAAATTCCCCTTCGGTCCCGCGATCACGCGATTACTTACCTTCAGGTCCCTGTTCGGGCGCCAAATATTGTAGTTTTTCTTATGATAGGGCCGAAAGCAAGCTCACCACACGAGATGAATTGTGCCGAAGCACAGCAGTAGAGGGCTGCCGCTCGCTCAGGCAAAACAGCGCCGTCTGTCCTGCTGTGGTAGCTTTTATTAAAGCATTATCTATGTTTACATTTTAAGACTTATTTTCTTAACATTCCAGAAATGCCAAAGCAGCAACATATGCTTCTGTTGATTATACAAGCAATAATGGGCTTTCTTGAAAACATGCCGTGCTTTGATTATACTGAGGACATCTCATGGATCAGTGCCCAAAGCACCCCGTTGTGCGGGGGGGGGGGGGGGTATCAAAGCAATCAGGACTGTTTGCAGTTCTGGCTTATTCGCCAGCCCCCAGTTTGCTAGGGGGGCGGGCTCATGGGTCATGTCTCCTTTCCATGTCCTCAATTATTCCACTACACCCGTCACCACCAGCAGGTGAGCAGACAAGCCTCTCTGGCTGGTGAGTGCTTGTCGGCACTGATCCTCTGTGCAGGAATCTCTCTGCTTTGCCCTAGGCACCCCTGTTGCTGCTCTCTCCTCCGTGGCCCGGAATCTTCCCGCCTCTGCCACCAGCAGTCTCTGCCCGCGAAGGGGCTTCCTAGTGTGTGGAAACCTTTCCTCCTTCACAGCTCCCTCCCACTGGTGCAGGTCCTGTCCCTATTCTTTGTCTCTGCTTTTTTTTCTTTTTCTCTACCCAGGTACGTGGGGAGTTTCTTGCCTTTTGGGAGGTCTGAGGTCTTCTGCCAGCATTCAGTAGGTGTTCTGTAGGAGTTGTTTCACATGTAGATGCATTTCTGATGTATTTGTGGGTAGGAAGGTGATCTTTGCGTCTTCCTCTTCTGCCATTGTTGTGGTCCGGGAGCCACACGCCTGGAGTCGAGTTCCCCGGTAAATGCGACCCGTGTCCCAACCAAGGACACCCAAGAATCACCAACACCAAGTAAAGATTAGCAAAGGATTTATACAAGTATAGACAAGTATAGAAGCAAGTATAGAAGCAAGTATAGACAAGTATAGAAGCTTACACAAACTGTCCGGACAGGGTCTCACTCGGAGAGAAGTGAGTGAGACCCCGACTAACAGTCGGGCAAGGCCTTTATACCCTTCACAGGACGGGAAGTTCCCAAGGCGGGAGGGAGCTGTTTAATTTTGAATCAGCCAATCAGGAACCCGGTTCTTCCTGCCCCAAGCAGGCAAGCAAAGCAACTTTCTTACAGAAGTCAAAATGTGCTGTTAGCCCTGACGCTGTTCTTCCGTTTCTTTCATCATACCATCTTTCAGCTTCTTCAGGTTGTACTCAGTGGCTGTAGGTAAGAAGACTCAGTTCCTTGTCACATGGATCTCTCGTTAGGGCTGCTTGAGTGTCCTCATGACAGGGCAGCTGGCTTACCCCAGGATGAGTGACCTGGCCCGTGGTCCCAAGGACTTTATTGGCTTCAGCTGGTGGGGCCCCTCCAGAGCCGGCAGCCTCAGTGAGGCCACCCTCCCCTCAGGCTCTGGGGCAGTTCAGTGACAGTGGCGCAAAAAGACCTCGAGCCAGGAGTTCCAGCTCTGTGGAAACACGGGCTCCATTCTGCCCATTTTTAAATTGTGTTATTTGTTTATTGTATTGTTGAGTTGTTGAAGTTCTCTATGTATTTTGGATATTAATTTCTTATCATATATATAATTTTCGAATATTGTCTCTCATTCTGTGAGTTGCCTTTTTACTCTGTTGATAGTTTCCTTGGATGCATATTTTTTTCAATTTTGATGAAGTCCAATTTCTCTGTTCTTACTTTTATTGTCTGTGCTTTTGGTATCATATTTAAGAAATTATTGCCAAATTTCATGTCAAGAAGATTTTCCCCTGTTTTCTTCTAAGAGTTTTATTGTTTTAGGTCTTATGTTTAGGTCTTTCATCAATTTTTAGTTAATTTTTGTATATGGTATTAGCTAAGGATGTAACTTTATTCTTTTGCTTGTGGATATCCAGTTTTTCCAGCACCAGTTGTTGAGAACACTGTCCTTTTCCCATTGAATGATCTTAGCACCCTTATTGAAAATCATTTGATCACATGTGCAAGGGATTATTTTGGATCTCTCTATTCTATTCCATTGGTCTGTTATAATGGATTTTTAAACAATAAGGAATCATTTGTACTCTAACTAGAAATTCATGAGAAATAACAAAGAATTGTTCTTATCCTTAGATTTCAAGACTACTTACTAAATAACAGAGAATTTAGAGTGAAGTATTATGGATCCCCAATGTAGTTGTTTACTCATTTGCAGGAGCATTGAAAGTTATACACTCTAGGAATCTCATCAATTTCAACCGTGATTCTTCTATTAAATCATTCCATTTCTTCCCCCAAATCCCCTGAGTTCACCTAGGCCAGGTATACTTCTTTCCATCTCTACTTTCAGCACTCTTGTAAAATGCCACATCCTATTCCAGAAAATAAAATAGAACAGTGAATTCACATCTACTGTAAGCAAGAACCAACAGCTTCACAGGAAATAATTGCAACATTTTTTTTTCAAAGTATGCACAAGCTAGACAATCTATCAGCTCTCCTTTTCAACACCTTTACTCTTCTGGTTTCTCAAGCTAGAAACCCTGGAGTCATGTTTTATAAACTGAGTTATTTTATTGATTTTGTAAAAATGAGCATACTAACTTTAATTGTTTGAATAAAATTTCAAGCAATAAATTAAAAGAAAGTAAAGGAATCACTCTATATCCAACCACCCAGAAATATCATTATTACAGGTGTCTCCCTATGTGTGTATATATATATATATATATATATATATATATATATATAGTACAGATGTAATATGGATGAATGATTAAATATACAATCAAAAATAATTTTATTAAAATGGGATTGCATTACGTATTTTCCTTAAAATAAAAGTATCATGTCCAATTTCAGACATTATCAATTAATTCCTTGCTGAAAAATTAGAATATTAACATTTTTACATTTACTATTACCACCTTTCACCCATCTCCTAATTTGGGTTATTTATATTATTATTTTTACATTGTCACATTCTATAATATTTTAATTTATTTCTATAAATATTAATTTTCATTTTTGTCTTAGCTTAAATATACTCAATGCTCACCACCAGTCATTTATATATTACTTCACAAATCTTTAGTTTATTCCTATGTATATCATATTTAGCTTGATTTCACCTCCAAGTACTTTGCTTTCTTTTTAGAATTTCTCAGAGGTATTATTCTTTTTGATTTTTGTGCATGCTGAGGTGGTATGCCTATTGTCTTTATACTCAAAGAAAGGTGTGACTAGTTTAAAAAATAGACCAGTTTGGGCATATGTACATATCCAGAAACAAAGACCAAAATTAAGATAATGACTATAGTAATTATTCCCAAATATTTTTATTATGTCCCTTTGTAATTCATCCCTACCTCTACTGTCCTCAGGAAACAACCTGTCTGGTTTGGGTCACTGTAAAATAGATTTAATTTTCTAGATCTTATAAATAATGAATTCAAATACTATTTGTGCATTTTGATCTAATTTCTTTCAGCATTGTTACTTGTAGATTCATGCATGTAGCTGCATGCATTGATAGTTCATTCTATTTCTAAAAAAATTTTAAGAGTTTTATTGACATACAATGCACATACCATAACAATTCACTCACATAAAATATACAATTCTATGTTTTTATAAAGAAAGAAACCCCATACTCATTAGCAGTCACTACCCATTCTTCCACTATCACACTTACCCCACCCTAGACAGATATGAATTATTTTCTATTTCTATAGATTTGCCTATTCTGGACATTTTTTTATAAATTGAATGATGTAACATGTTCTTCTGTGACTAGATTCTTTCACTTAGCATAATGTTTTCAAGGTTTATCTATGTTATAGATTGTATCAGTACTGGCTCCTTTTTTTTTTTTTTTTTGTCCGGTATGCGGGCCTCTCAGTGTTGTGGCCTCTCCCGTTGCGGGGCACAGGCTCCGGACGCACAGGCTCAGCGGCCATGGCTCACGGGCCCAGGTGCTCCGCGGCATGTGGGATCCTCCCAGATCAGGGCACGAACCCGCGTCCCCTGCATCGGCAGGCGGACTCTCAACCACTGCGCCACCAGGGAAGCCCCTGGCTCCTTTTTTATTGCAAATATTTTTTCATTGTTTGGGTATATCAGGTTGTATTTATCAATTCATTAGTTAATGGACATTTGGGTTATTTCTATTTTATGGCTATTATGAATTATGCTGCTATGAACATGTGCATACATTTTTGAACACCTGATTTTAATTTTATATGTGTGTATGTATACCTATTAAAGGAAGTACTGGATCATATAGTAATTTTCTGTTTAGTTTTTTGTGGTGCTTCCAATTTGTCTTCCACGGTGGCTGCTCCATTTTACATTCTCACCAGCAATGGACAAGGTTCCTAATTTCTCAAAATTCTTGTCAACACTTGTTATTTTTTATTATTATTATAGCTATCCTAGTGGACATGAATTGGTAGTTCATTGTGGTTTTGATTTTCATTTCCTTACTGGATAATGATGTTAAGCATCTTTTCATATGCTTGTTAGTCAATTGTATGCCTTCCTTAGAGAAATATCTTTCAAAATTTTGACCAATTACTAAATTGGGTTGTTTGTCTGTTTGTTGTAGAGTTCCAAGTGTTCTTTGTATAGTCTGGATATAAGATCCTTTTAAGATATATTACTTGCAAACATAGTCTACTATTCTAAGTTGTTCTTTCACTTTCTTGATGGTATCATTTGTAGGACAAAAGTTTTAAATTTTGATATAGCCCAATTTATCTAACTTTTCTTTTTTGTATATGCTTTTGATGTCCTATCTAAGAAACCTTTCCCTGAGCCAGTATCACAATAGTTGACTGCTATGTTTCCATCTAACACTTTTAAAATTTGGCACTTACATTTAGATTTATGATGCATTTTGAGTTTATTTTTGTGAATGGTGAGCAGTAGAGGCCCAGTTTCAAAGTTTGTTCTCTGAATATTTTCTTTATGATTCCATTTTACTTCATTTGTGGGCCTATTAGTTAAAAAATTATTTTGTGTATGCATATGTGTTTGTTTATTGGTTGATTTAGGTCTTATATAATACACTTTTAACTGTTACAGTCTACCTTCAAGTGATATCATACCAATACACATATAGTATAAAACACTTGAAAATTATACATCCATTTCTCCCCTCCAGGCCTTTGTGCTACTGTTGTTATATTTAGTTCTATATATGTTGTAAACTATATAATATATTAATATTTTTGCTTTAAAGAGATAATTATCTTTTAAAGAGGTTTAAATAAAAATAAAATATTTATGCATTTAGTTACAGTTTCTGGTGATCTTTATTTGGGTAGATTCAGATTTCTATCAAGTATTTTACTTATACTTGAAGGAATGCCTTCAACATTTCTTATAGCATGGGTCTTCCATTTATGAATTATTTTAGCTTACATAGCATTTTTAAAATGTTTGTCTACATTTTTATGGATCACATTATTTTTTATGAATAGCCTGCTATCATCATTTGTTCTTCTGTATTTCATAAGTCTTTTTATTTGCCTATTTTTAACTTTCTCTTTATTTCTAGCTTTCAGTAATTTGATGATGATGAACTTAGTGTGGTTTTCTTCACATTTCTTGTGTTTGAGGTTCATTGCTTTTCTTGGATCCATGGCTATATTGTTTTATCAAACTTGGAAAACTTTTGGCCATTGTTTCCTCAAATAGTTTTTTTTTTTTTTCTGTTCCACACTCGCTCCCTTCAAATCTCTCCTGTGACTCGGTTACATGTATATTAGTCTGACTGAAGTTATCTCACATATAAGTGACACACTGCTCTTTTTTTTAAAGTATTTTTACTCTGTTTTTCATCTTGTGTAGCTTGTATTGCTGCATCTTAAAGTTCACTAATATGTTTTCCTGCTAAGTCTGATCTGCTGGTAACTTCCTCCAATGTATTTTTTCAACACAGATGTTTTCATTTTCATCTCTAGAAGATTGACTTCAGTCATTTGGCATCCTCAAATTCAATACTCACCATGCTCAATATATTCCCTAGGATCTTGAATATATATTATATAGTTATAAGTGTTTTAATGTCCTCATATAATAATACTATAATGTCTAATTTCTGTGTAAGTTTGCTTCTAATTAATTTTTCTCCTCATTATGAGTCACATTTTCCACTTTTTTATAAAACATATATTTTTTTAATTTCTAAAATATTTTAATTATTTTTTTAAATTTAAATGATTAATTAATTAATTTTATTTTTGGCTGAATTTGGTCTTCATTGCTGTGCACGGGCTTCCTCCAGCTGCAGTGAGTGGGGGCTACTCTTCATGATGGTGCAGGAGCTTCTCATTGTGGTGGCTTCTCTTCCTGCAGAGCACTGGTTCTAGGCATGTAGTCTTCAGTAGTTGTGGAATTTGGGCTCAGTAGTTGTGGCCCACAGGCTTAGCTTCTCCGCAGCATGTGGGATCTTCCTGGACCAGGGATTGAACCTGTGTCCCCTGCACTGGCAGGTGGATTCCCAACCACTGTTCCACCAGGGAAGTCCCATTTTTTTATTGGAGTATAGCTTATTTACGAAGTTGTTACAGCAAAGTGAGTCAGTTATACATACACATATGTCCACTCTTTTTTAGATTCTATTCCCATATAGGCCATTACAGAGTATTGAATAGAATTCCCTGTGCTATTCTGTAGGTTCTTATAAATTATCAGTTCTTATTAGTTATAACTAATAAGATAGTAGTGTGTATATGTCATTCCCAATCTCCCAATTTAGCCCTCCCCTAAAACATAATTTTTTTATTGGGTGCAGACACTGCAAATTTTACATTGTTGGTTACTGATATTTTTGTATTCTTATATTTTTTTATTGAGGTAACATTGGTTTATAACATTATATGTTTCACATGTACAACATCATATTTTGACTTAAGTATACATTACAGTGTGCTAGCCATGAAAAAAATTGGTTTCCGTCCATGGCCATAGAGTTGACCCCTATAGCCATTTTGCCCTCCACCAAGCTCCTTCCCCTCTAGCAACCACTACACTGTTCTCTGTATCTACGTGTCTGTTTTTGTTTGACTTATTTTGTTCATTTATTATTTTTTTCAGTGATCCACATATGAGTAAAATTATGCAGTATTTTATTTTCTCTGTCTGACATTTTTTTCACCATAATATCCTTAAGGTCCATCCATGCTTTCACAAATGGCAAGATTTTATCTTTTTTATGGCTGAGTAATATTCCTCTGTGTGTGTGTGTGTGTGTGTGTGTGTGTGTGTCTGTGTGTGTGTGTGTGTGTGTGTGTGTGTGTGTGTGTGTGTGTGTATGACATCATCTTTATCCATTCATCTGTCAATGGACACTTAGGTTATTTCCATATTTTGGCCACTGTAAATAATGCTGTGATGAACATACAAGTCCATATATCTTTTTGAATTAGTGTTCTTATATTCTTCCATTAAATACTCAGGAGTGGAAAGCTGGATCATATGGTAGTAGCATTTTTAATTTTTTGAGGAATTTCCATGCTGTCTTCCACAGTACCTGCAACTATTTACATTCCCATCACAGTGTATGAGGGCTCCCTTTCCTCCACATCCTCTTCAACACTTGTAATTTCTTGTGTTTCTGATAATAGCCATTCTAACCAGCATGAGGTGATAGCTCTCTGTGGTTGTAATTTGCATTTTTCTAATAATTAGTGATAGTTAACAACTTTTCATTTGCCTGTTGCCCAGCTGTATGTCTTCTTTGGAAAAATGTCTATTCAAGTTTTTGGCCATTTTTATATTGGACTACTTGTTTTTTTGATATTGAGTTGGATGTGCTGTTTATATATTTTGGATATTAACCGCTTGTCAGTATTGTCATTTGCAAGTATTTTCTTCCATTCCGTAGGTTGTGTTTCATTTTGGTGATGGTTTCTTGCTGTGAAAAAGCTTTTAAGTTTAATTAGGCCCCATTTGTTTAATTTTACTTTTATGACTTTTGCCTTGGGAGACAGGTCAAAGAAAACATTACTAAGATTTGTGTCAAAGAGTTTTGCCTATGTTCTCTTCTAGGAATTTTATGTTATGCCTTAAATTTAGGACTTTAAACCATTTTGAGTTTATTTTTGACTATGGTGTGAGGAAATATTCTAATTTCATTGTTTTACATGTGGCTATCTAGCTTTCCCAGCACCACTTATTGAAGATACTGTCTTCCATCCATTCTATATTCTTGATTTCTTTGTGTAGATTAATTGCCTATAAGTGCATGGGTTTATTTCTGGGCTCTCTATTCTGTTCCACTGATTTATGTGTTTGTTTTTGTGCCACTACCATACACTTGATTACTGTTACTTTGTAGTAACGTATGAAGTCTGAGAGTGTTATAGAAAAAATGTTCTCTTTTCCTCAGGATTGCTTTGGCAATTAGAGAGCTGTTTCTGTTCCACATAAATTTTTGAATTATTTGTTCTGGTTCTGTAAAAAATGTCCTGGGTATTTTGACAGGGATTGAACTAGATCTGTAGCTTCATTTGGGTAATATGGCCATTTAAATAATACTGACTCTTCCAACTCAAGATTACAGGATATTTTTCATTTTTATGACCCATCTGCAATTTCTTTTATCAATATTTTATAGTTTTCAACTTACAGGACTTAACAAAGTTTCTTCCTAGTATGTTTTTGGATGCAATTTTAAAAGTGATTTTTGAATTTCACTTTCTGATAGTTCATTATTAGTGTATATAAATGCAACAATTTCTGTATACTAATCTTATATCCTGCACCCTTGCTCAATCATTTATAAGTTCTAAACTATTGGGGTAGAAATTTTAGGGTTCTATAAACAGAGTGTCATGTCATCTGCAAATAATGACAATTTTTTATCTTGCCTTCCAGTTTGTACCATTTTTATTTCTGATTCTTGTTTGACTGCTGTGGATCAAACTTCCAATACTGTGTTAAAGAGAAGCAGTGAGAGTCGACATCCATGCTGTGTTCCTGAATCCAGCAGGAAGGCTTTCAGCTTTTCACCACTGAGTATTGAGTTGGCTGTGGGCTTGTTGTATGTGGCCTTTATTATGATGAGATATGTTCCCTCTATAACCAGTTGGAAGAGAGTTTTAATGTGAATGGATGTTTGAATTTTTTCCAATCCCTTTTCTGCATCTATTGAGATAATCATGTGATTTTTATCCTTCCTTTTGTTAGTGTGATGTATCACATTGATTTGTGGATATTGAACCATGCTTGCAGCCCTGGAATAAATACCACTTGATCATGGTGTATGATCCCTTTTATACCTTGTTGATTTGTGTTTGCCATTTTTATTTTTGTTTTGATTTTCTGTGATATGCGGGCCTCTCACCACTGTGGCCTCTCCCATCATGGAGCGCAGGCTCCGGACATGCAGGCCCAGCGGCCATGGCTCACGGGTCCAGCCACTCCACGGCACACAGGATCCTCCCGGACCAGGGCACGAACCCACGTCCCCTGCATCGGCAGGCAGACTCCCACCCACTGCACCACAAGGGAAGCCCTGTCATTATTTTTGTTGAGGATTTTTGTATCTATATTCTTCAGAGATATTGGCTTGTAAATTTCTTTATTTTTTTCTTTTTTCTTTTTTGCAGCGTCTTTCTCTGGTTTCATTTTCAGGGTAATGGTGGCCTTCTAGAATGCATTTATGAGTGTTCCCTCCTTTTCATTTTTTTTTGGGGGGCGTACGTGGGCCACTCACTGCTGTGGCCTCTCCCGTTGCGGACCACAGTCTCCGGACGTGCAGGCTCAGTGGCCATGGCTCATGGGCCCAGCAGCTCCATGGCATGTGGGAGCTTCCCAGACAGGGGCACGAACGCGTGTCCCCCACATTGGCAGGCGGACACTCAACCACTGTGCCACCAGGGAAGCCACCTCCTCTTCATTTTTTTGGAATACTTTGAGGAGGATAGGTGTGAGTTCTTCTATTATAAGTTTGGTAGAATTCCATAGTGAAGCTGTCTGGTTATGGACTATTGTTTCCAGGGAATTTATTTTTATTATACAGATTCTATATCACTTCTAGTGATCAGTCTGTCCAAATTGTCTGTATCTTTCTGACTCAGTCTTGGCAGGCTGAATGTTTCTAGAAATTTGCCCATTTCTCTAGGTTGTCCAATTTTCTTGTCACATACTGTTCATAATATTTTCTTATGACTCTTTTGTTTCTCTGTGGTAATGATTGTAATTTCTCCACTTCCGTTTCTTATTTTGTTTTTTGGGACCTCTCTTCTCCTCTTGGTGAGCCTGGCTAAAGTTTTGTCAATTTTGCTTATGTTTCTTAAAAAAGCTCTTAGGTTCATTGATTTTCCTATTTTTTTTCTATTTTATTTCTTCTCTGATCTTTATTATGCCTTTCCTTCTTCTGACCTTGGGCTTTGTTTGTTCTTCTCTGCCTGATTCTTTTAAAGGTGTAGGTTATGTTGTTTAGTTGAGATGTTACTTGTTTCTTGAGCAAATCCTGTGTCCCTAAGAACTTCCCTCTTGGAACTGCTTTTGCTGCATCCCATAGGTTGTATAATGTGTTTTCATTTTTGTTTTTCTTGAGGTATTTTCTGAATTCTTGTTTGATTTCATTGTTTACATTGGTTTTGTAGCAGAAAAAATTTTTAGTCCCCACGTGTTTTTTCTTTTTCCACTTTTCTTTCTGTAGTTGATTTCTAGTTTCATTCAGTTGTGTTTGGAAATTATGCTTGATATAATTTCTTTCCTCTTAAATTTGCTGAGGCTTGTTTTGTGACCTAGTATGTTCTCTACCCTGGAGAATGTTCCATGTGCACTTGAGAAAAGTGTATATTCTGCTTTTTTTGTATGTTGTGTCCTGTAGATAGCAATTAAGTCCAATTGGTCAGTTGTGTCATTTAGGACCTCTGTTGCCCTATTGATTTTCTGCCTGGATGATATGTCCATTGCTATATCATCAATGGGCTATGAAAATCTCTTCCTATTATTGTCTTGTTGTCAGTTTCTCCCTTTATGTCTGTCAGCATTTGATTTATGTATTTAGGTGCTCCTGTATTGGGTGTGTGTATGTTAACGAGTGTAACATCCTCTTTTTTATTGTTCCCTTCATTGTTATACAATGTTCTACTATGTATTTCATTATATCATTTGTTTTAAAGTCTATTTTGTCTGATATGAATATTGCTACCCTCACCTTCTTCTCATTTCCATTTGCATGAAATATTGTTTTCCGTCCCCTCACTTTCAGTCTATGTGTGTTTTTCACTCTGAAGTAAAACTCTTGGAGGCCTCATAATTAGCAGGTATTGTTTTATTATCCAATCAGCCACTCTATATCTTTTGATGTAGCATTAGTTCATTGACATTTAAGGTGATTACTGACAGGTATGAATGCATTTCCATTTTGTTACTTGTTTTCTCTTTTGTTTTGTTTCTGTAGTTCTTCCCTGTTCTTTTCTTCTTCTTTTAGTTTCTTCCCATGTGGTTTTATGATTTTCTTGAGTAGAATGCTTGTGTTCCTCCTCTCGTTTGTGTGTATCTATTGTAGGTTTTTGGTTTGTGGTTACAATGGCATTTATGTATGTTGACCTGTAACTATCTACTTGCTTTAAACTAGTAATCACTTAATCTCAAACATATTCTAAATGATCCACATTTTTTACACCTCTCCCGTACATTTTGTGTTTTTCACGTTCTATTTTACATCTTCATGCTTATCCTTTTACTGTTTCTTGTAGTTATAATATCTCCTACAAAATTTTTTTTTGTTTTTTTAATCTATGTACTGACTTGGTCGAGTGATCTTTAAGCCTTACTATATGTTTGCCTGTCCTATTGAGATTTTGATTTTTCTATAGATCCCAGCTTGTTTTGCATTTAGAGAAGACCCTTCAACATGTCTTTTAGGGAAGGTTTATTATTGGTGACTTCTTTTAGTTTTTGCTTGTCTGAGAAATTGTTTATCTGTCCTTCTATTCTAAATGATAATCTTGCTGTGTAGACTATCCTAGGTTGCAGGGTTTTCCCTTTCAGGACTTTGAATATATCATGCCACACCCTTCTGTCCTGCAACTTTTCTGCAGAGAAATAAGCTGATAGCCCTATAGAGGTTCCCTTGTATATGACTCTTTGCACTTCTCTTGCTGCATTTAGAATATTCTCTTTATCTTCAACTTTTTGCCATTTTAATTATAATACGTCTTGGTGTGGCCCTGTTTGGTTTCATTTTGTTTGGGAGCCTCTGTGCTTCCTGTACCTCAATATCTGTTTCCTCAGGAGTTAGGTTTCAGAAGTTTTCAGCCATAATTTCTTCAAATACCTTTTTAATCCCCTTCTCTCTCTCTTCTCCTTCTGGTACATTTTATATTACCCCATAGATCTTGTATCTTGCTTTCACGCTTTTTTCATTTGTTTTTCTGTCTGCTCTTTTCATTGTGTGATTTTCATTTTTTCTGCCTCCCTGATCATTTATTCATTCTTCTGCATCTTTTGATCAGCTATTCATTGCTTGTAGATTACTTTTTATCTCAGAAATTGAATTATCTATTTTCGATTGGGTCATGTTTATAGTTAATAGTGTCTTGTTACAATGATCTGTGTTTATATTGGTAACATTTCTTAATTCAGTTAACATATTTATCATTTCTTTTTGGAACTCAATGTCTGGTAGACCGATGATCTCTGTTTCTTTATTTAGTCTCTCAGGGTTTTCCTCTTGCTCTTTTAATTGGGGGTTGTTCCTGTGCCTTTTTATTTTACTAAACTTTCTCTGCCTCAATGAATTTAGGTGAAACAGTTATCTATTGTGGTCTTGAAGGCATGTTTTCATTTGCGAGTGTCCCTGTGTAGACTGCATGTGTCCAATATCTTTGTGTGAAGGCTGGTTTTGATGTGAACGTCAGCCATGTCTTTCCTCAGGATGTGTTGAGCTCTATCACCTTGATAGGGAGTGTGGCTGGTGTTGGAGGATCTAAAGTCTGTGCAGTGTGTGAGGCAGGATTTCCTTTTCGTTCCATGGCTGTTTCCACCCTCTCAGTGGGAGGGGGTTCTGCTCCACAGTTGCTATAGCAGAGGTCCTAAGGGTTGGCATTGAGCAGGTTCTGTTTCCTCTGAGTGCATGTGCTGCTCCAAAGAGGGGAGTGCTGATGTTACGTGAGGCTCGTGTGCTCACAGAGGTCTGATGCATTGTCTGTGTAGGTCTCCATATCTCCACTCAGATGCAGCCCAAGGTTATGTCCCTCCCCCTGTTCTGGACCTCCCAGATATGGTGCAATGCTGTGGCATGGAGTGGGCAGGGCTTGAGGGATTACGAGGCTGGGGCTGGAATTCAGGTAATTGCAGTGGCAGGAATTGTAGTGGCTGCACTTCTATCTGAGATCTGAGCTGCTTCTGTGGTGCTTATTGAGCTACTGCCTACATTGGCTGCTATGGACTACACTCCAGGCCTCCCAGCCTCCTCTGCTTCCTTAAATCAAGGCTTCTCTCCGGACCTGTTTGTCCCAGATCAAGTACCAAGGTATGGTGTCACATGGGTGACAGTATAGCATTTAATTAGCTGGAATTGGGGATCATGAAATGTTGGTTTCCTGGGCTTGAGCAGCTTTGCTGAAGTCAAAGATCTGTGCTGCTTTTGTGGCACTGCCTGAGGCACTGCTGACAATGGTACCCACTGTGTTACCAGGACCACTTCCCAGGACCCTTGACTCTCTATGCATCACTAGATGAAGTATTTTCAGAACCCAGCTTCCCTAGACTCTGTGCCAGTCTGTAACGTGGATTGATCCAGGCTGTATTTTCCCCCATCTCTGATTGAGGAGTGCTACAAGGTGGCAGCCACCAGTAAAGAGCTCTCTCTGTCCTGTTCGTTTCTAAGCCAGCACCAGCTCACTCCTCATCAGTGGAATCTAGTCTTCCCAGCCCTTCTATCTGTCCCAGTGCTTCTCTCAGAAACTACAGGGCTTTTCTCCTCTGCATTAGCCCCAAGGACTTGGATGCCCAGTCTGTGACCACCCCCTAGACACCATGATGAGTTTTTCCCTGTGTGATATTTCTTTTCCTTTGAGATCCCTCCCAGGGACACAGGTTCTGACATGATGCTTTTTTCCCCCTGCCCTACCCAGTTATATGGAAATCTTTCTTGCAGTCTTGGTTGTATAGGAGTTCTTCTTTCATGTTCCAGTCCATTTTCCATGATAACTGTTCCTCATGTAGAGATATTTTTTATTTGTTTTTGGTGGGAGTTGAGCTCTTACTCTTACTCCACCATCTTGATACCCCTCTTGAATGACTTTTTTAAACAGATATAGAATTTTTGTTTGACAATTTTTTTCTTTCAGCACTTTAATATGTCATCCCACATCCTTCTGGCCTCCACCATGTCTGAAGAAAAGTTGGCTCCTAATCTTATTGAGGACCAATTATATTTGATGAGTCAAATCTCTTTTGCTTCTTTTAAAATTCTCTCTTTTTATTTGGCCTTCAAAAATTTGATCAAAATATGTTTCATTTGAGTCTCTTTGAGTTTATCTTCCTTGGAGGCCATTTAACTATTTGAATATGTAGATTCATGTGTTTTATCAAATTTGACAAATTTAGGCTATTATGTATTCAAATATTTTCTGTA
>NW_006772772.1:4936-34969 GCF_000442215.2 Lipotes vexillifer | reverse complement strand
TTTCCCTCTGAAGCTCCAAATATGTGTATGTTGGTATGCTTGATGGTGTCCCAGAAATCTCTTAGGCTCTGTCAATTTTTATGCATTCTTTTTTTTTCTACTCCTCAGACAGGATTATCTCAGTTGTCCTATCTTCATGTTGGCTGATTTTTTTTTATGCCTCTTCAAATCTGCTATGGAACCACTCTACTGATTTTTTTTTTGTGGTATGCAGGCCTCTCACTGTTGTGGCCTCTCCCATTGCGGAGCCTAGGCTCCAGATGCGCAGGTCCAGTGGCCATGGCTCATGGGCGCAGCCGCTCCGCGGCACGCGGGATCCTCCTGGACCGGGGCACAAACCCGTGTCCCCTGCATCGGCAGGCGGACTCTCAACCACTGCACCACCAGGGAAGCCCCCCTCTACTGACTTTTTAATTACAGTTACAGGTTTTTTCAGCTCCATAATTTCGTTTATGTTTCTTTTTACAGTTACTATTTTTATTGATATTTTCTATTTAATGGGATAACATTTTGTGGTTTCTTTTAGTTGTTTGTTTATGGTTTTCTTTAGTTCCTTTTGTATATTTAAATAGTTGATTTAAAGTTTTTATTTAGCAAGCCCAATGTCTGAACTTCCTGAAGAACAGTTTTTATTAATTTCTTTTTTCTCATGCATGGGCCACACATTTTTCTTCTTTGTATATCTTGTAATTTTTTGTTGAAAAGTAAATATTTTGATATTATAATATGGCAACTCTTTTGATTATAATTTACCTCCTCCCCAGAGTTTGTTGTTAATGTATGTTGTAGTAGTTGTTCTATGGTAAATTTTCTGGACTATTTTTGCAAATTCTATTTATCATTGTGGTCCCTGAAGTTTATGTTCCATTAGCTTAAAAATAAGCCAATGATTCAGCACCAATTTTCTTAAATGCATGAAACCAAAAAATAAAAATAAATCTCCCAGTGTTTGCAGGTGGGCTCTTTGTATGTGTTGAAATATACCTTCAATACTCAACTAGGTAGTTTACAACTCTTCCACCACTTTCACTTCATGCTTGTTAGGAGACTGAATGTCAGCTATAGGAAAGAGCTTAGGGCCTTTTCAGGTCTTTTCTCAGCAGACACCTGGCTTTGGACATTCTTGTTGTCTTCTATATTTCCATTGATATATTGGAGCCTTTTAAAGCTTTATTTTCCATAAAATGTTTCATTCCCCACCCTTTCCTCTAAAGAATTTTGTTTTTTATATTGTTTGCCTCAGCCCTTGTACTTTTTCCGGGATGCAGTATCTAATACATTTGTCTTTAAATGTTTTAGATGAATGTCCCCTGGGTAACTGCCTAAGCCCTGGTAGAACTCCAAGTTACACAAAATGAAGGCAAGCCCTCTGATCTGGGCCTTCAAGAAGCTGTAAGATAGGTTAAATGTAACAACCACAGTTCTTTGAGAATAAAGTCTGTCTGGCACCTCCAGTTCTAGGAACATATACCAGGAACATGGGTTGTTGTCTTCAAGGTTGACACCAAGCTAGGTCACAGAGGATAAGGCTAGGGTAAGTCCAAATGCCAGAGTTCTCTTATTGAGACTCAGATAATTTTTCTTGATTCTCCTAGAGTGACATCAATAAGATAAAAGGCTAGGAGTTCCCAATGTTCATTTCCTCAAAAACAACAAAACAATAAATAAAAACTATAAAACAATGAAAATAGCTCTGGGAAAACTCTGGAGTATAATTAAAGACCAACAAAAACTCTGCTGAGCTCAAAAACTGAGGACAGCCATATAGAAAATGATAGGAAGCATTTTATCTGCATCACCCCAGTCAAGAGCAGTTTGATGCCAGGAGGGATACCTTTGGAGATATTTCATGGGGGAAAGGAGAGCAAGAGAACCCCAGCAAACCTCACCACTGTTGATGTTTTCAGCCTTTGCTACTGAGGACTGCCACAGTCTTTACCAACGTTGATCCCAGCTGATGTAGCTCCCCAGAGTCCCCACTGCTACATCTCCTTCCTGAGGCTGGTGTTCTTACTGTGATGAGACCTACTCTCAGGGACTCTAATCTTTGCTGTGCCCTGCTCTCAAGGATTGAGACACCACAGCACCTTTCCATCTATGTGACTGGAGCTTCCACTGCTCTGAGTCCCACCCTTGAGTCCCAGGTTGCAGATTTGATCTGTCGTTGCTGGGGCCACACAGCCACTGCTCTGAGGCCCAACCTTCAGTTCCAGGTTGTGACTTTGACCTGCTGTTGCTTAGGAAGAGCTACTGCTACTCTACCTCATGCCCCTCGATCCCAACATGCAGCTTTAGTGGGCCAAGAATAGGGACATTCTGTTGTTGTTCTGCAAGTGTCCCCTCAGAGCAGAGGTGGAACTTTAACCCACTGTCCCCAGGCCATGCTGCTGCTGCATCCTGCCCCTGGGCCCAGAGCACCACTGCCCCCTTTCATTCGAGTCCACACCATTGCTCTGTTCCACACTTGGTGCAAGTCACTGTAACAAGACTTAAGATGCAGACCATTGTTCCACAGGAGATCTTCATACAGGCTTACCTCAGGCATCAGCACCACTGCCACAGCAAGTGAACCTGTGCCCCAGGGCATAGGCATTGTGGGAGTTCTATGTGACCCTGATCTCAGGACTCATTGCACTCCTGTTCTGAGTGCTAACTCATCAGACCTGGCACCAAGAGTATTCCCAATTAGCTTGACCTTACTCCTATGGGAAAACTGAGAATCCCAGCAGCCTTTGTCTCTGAGGACCCCAATAGGTCACTTTCCACTATCGCTGCAGGACCTCTACAGTCTTGGCCATGAAAAACCCCCAGAGTCTTTGCCAGTATTCACCTCAGAAGATGGAACGGCACAGAGACTATGCTGCTGTGACCCAGACACGGCACCCCATCCAGCCAGTGCCCTCACAGCTGTCCCCAAGTGAAAGTCTTTCTCCACAAAAGACAGTCCAAAAAGGCTGGAAGAGATGACTGTTCCTTCAAATGAGCAGTTATCAAGGCAAAGCCATCAGGAATTCAAAAATGCAAGGAAACGTTATGCCACCACTGGAACACAATAATTTTCCAATGACTGACACAAAAGAAATAGGGATATGCAAGTTACCTATAAATGAATTCAAAATAATTATTTCAACAAATTTGGAAGATGGCAGAGTTGAAAGACCCTGAGCTCACTTCCTCTCAAGAACACACCAAAATCACAACTATCTGTAGAACAACTGATGAAAACACCTGGAACTTACCAGAAAATAACTTCTACCACTAAAGGCATAAAGAAGGAATCACAACAAGATGGGAAGGAGGAGCAGACTTGCGATATAATAAAATCCCATACCCACCAAGTGGACAACACACAAACTGGAAAATAATTATATCTCAGATGTTCTCCCACAGGAGTAAGTTCTGAGACCCACGTCAAGCTCCCCAGCCTGGGAGTCTGGCAATGGGAGACAAATTCTCAGAGCATTTGGCTTTGAAGGCCAGCAGGGCTTAATTGCAGAAACCCCACAGGACCAGCAGAAATAGAAACTTCACTCTTAAAGAGCACACACAAAAATCTCACATGGGACAAGAGCAGTAATTTGGTAGGAACCTGAGCCAGACGCAGTCAAAAAGCACCGAGCTGATCTCCCTGTGTTATGCGGCTACTTCGCACTAGCTATCTACCTTATGTTTCGTAGTGTATATATGTCCATTCCTCTCTCTCGCTTTGTCACTACTCACACTTCCCCCTCCCCATATCCTCAAGTACATTCTCTAGTAGGTCTGGATGTTTATTCCTGTCTTACCCCTAGGTTCTTCATGACATTTTTTTTTTAAATTCCATATATATGTGTTTGCATACGGTATTTGTCTTTCAATTTCTGACTTACTTCCCTCTGTATGACAGACTCTAGGTCTATCTACTTCATTACAAATAGCTCAATTTCGTTTCTTTTCAGGGCTGAGCAATATTCCATTGTATATATGTGCCACATCTTCTTTATCCATTCATCTGGTGATGGATACTTAGGTTGTTTCCATCTCTAGTCTATTCTAAATAGAGCTGCAATGAACATTTTGGTAAATGACTCTTTTTGAATTATGGTTTCTCAGGGTATATGCCCAGTAGTGGGATTGCTGGGTCATATGGTAGTTCTATTTGTAGTTTTTTAAGGAACCTACGTACTGTTCTCCATAGTGGCTCTACCAAATCACATTCCCTCCAGCAGTTCCAGAGTGTTCCCTTTTCTCCACACCCTCTCCAGCGTTTATTGTTTCTAGGTTTTTTTGATGATGACCATTCTGAATGGTGTGAGATGATATGTCATTGTAGTTTTGATTTGCATTTCTCTAATTATTATTGACGTTGAGCATTCTTTCATGTGTTTGTTGGCAGTCTGTACATCTTCTTTGGAGAAGTGTCTATTTAGATCTTCTGCCCATTTTTGTATTGGGTTTTTTGTTTGTTGTTATTGAGCTGCATGAGCTGCTTGTAAATTATGGAAATTAATCCTTTGTCAGTTGCTTTATTTGCAAATCTATTCTCCCATTCTGAGGGTTGTCTTTTGGACTTGTTTATGGTTTCCTTTGCTGTGCAAAAGCTTTAAAGTTTCATTCAGTCCCATTTGTTCATTTTTGTTTTTATTTCCATTTCTCTAGGAGGTGGTTCAAAAAGGATCTTGCTGTGATTTATGTCATAGAGTGTTCTGCCTATGTTTTCCTCTAAGAGTTTGATAGTTTCTGCCCTTACATTTACGTCTTTAATCCATGTTGAGCTTATTTTTGTGTATGGGGTTAGGGAGTGATCTAATCTCATACTTTTACATGTACTTGTCCAGTTTTCCCAGCACCACTTATTAAAGAGGCTGTCCTTTCCCCACTGTACATGCCTGCCCCCTTTATTAAAGTTAAGGTAACCATATGTGCATGGGTTTATCTCTGGGCTTTCTATCCTTTTCCATTAATCTATCTGTCTGTTTTTGTGCCAGTACCATACTGTCTTCATTACTGTAGCTTTGTATTGTAGTCTGAAGTCAGGGTGCCTGGTTCTTCCAGCTCCATTTTTTGTTCTAAAGATTGCTTTGGCTATTCGGGGTCTTTGTGTTTCCATACAAATTGTGAAATTTTTTTTGTGTTTCCATAGATACAGTGAAATTTTTTATTCTAGTTCTGATTACTGTAGCTTTGTAGTATAGTCTGAAGTCAGGCAGCCTGATTCCTCCAGCTCCATTTTTTGTTCTCAAGATTGCTTTGGCTATTCGGGGTCTTTTGTGTTTCCATACAAATTGTGAAATTTTTTGTTCTAGTTCTGTGAAAAATGCCAGTGGTAGTTTTGATAGGGATTGCATTGAATCTGTAGATTGCTTTGGGTAGTAGAGTCATTTTCACAATGTTGATTCTTCTAAACCAAGAACATGGTGTATCTCTCCATCTATTTGTATCATATTTAATTTCTTTCATCAGTGTCTTGTAATTTTTTGCATACAGTTGTTTACCTCTTAAAGTAGGTTTATTCCTAGATATTTTATTCTTTTTTTTGCAATGGTAAGTGGGAGTGTTTTCTTGATTTCACTTTCATATTTTTCATCATTAGTGTATAGGTACGCCAGAGATTTCTGTGCATTAATTTTGTATCCTGCTACTTTACCAAATTCATTGATTAGCTCTAGTAGTTTTCTGGTAGCATCTTTAGGATTCTCTATTTATAAGATCATGTCATCTGTAAAGAGTGACACCTTTACATCTTCTTTTCCGATTTGGATTCCTTTTATTTCCTTTTCTTCTCTGATTGCTGTGGCTAAAACTTCCAAAACTTTGTTGAATAAGAGTGGTGAGAGTGGACAGCCTTATCTTGTTCCTGAACTTAGTGGAAATGCTAATAATTTTTCACCCTTGAGGATGATGTTGGCTGTGGGTTTGTCATAAATGGCCTTTATTATGTTGAGGACCGTTCCCTGTATGCCTATTTTCTACAGGATTTTTATCATAAATGGGAGTTAAATTTTGTGGAAAGCTTTCTGTGCATCTATTGAGAAGATCATATGGTTTTTCTACTTAAATTTGTTAATATGGTGTACCATGTTGATTGATTTGCGTATATTGAAGAATCCTTGCATTCCTGGAATATACCCCACTTGGTTATGGTGTGTGATCCGTTTAATGTGCTGTTGGATTATGTTTGCTAGTATTTTGTTTAGGACTTTCGCATCTATGTTCATCACTGATATTGGCCTGTAGTTTTCTTTCTTTGTGACATTGTTGTCTGGTTTTGGTATCAGGATGATGGTGCCCTCGTAGAATGAGTTTGGGCTTGTTCCTCCCTCTGCTATATTTTGGAAGAGTTTGAGCAGGATAGGTGTCAGCTCTTCTCTAAATGTTTGATAGAATTCTCCTGTGAAGCCAGCTGGTCCTAGGCTTTATTTTTTTTTTTTTTTACATCTTTATTGGGGTATAATTGTTTTACAATGGTGTGTTAGTTTCTACTTTATAACAAAGTGAATCAGTTATACATATACATATTTTCCCATATCTCTTCCCTCTTGCGTCTCCCTCCCTCCCACCCTCCATATCCCACCCCTCCAGGCAGTCACAAAGTACCGAGCTGATCTAATGTATATGTGTCCATTCCTCTCTCTCGCTTTGTCACAGCTCACCCTTCCCCCTCCCCATATCCACAAGTCTGTTCTCTAGTAGGACTGTGTCTTGATTCCTGTCTTACTGCTAGGTTCTTCTTGACATTTTTTTCTTAAATTCCATATATATGTGTTAGCATACGGCATTTGTCTTTGTCTTTCTGACTTACTTCACTCTGTATGACAGACTCTAGTTCTATCCACCTCCTTACAAATAGCTCAATTTCATTTCTTTTTATGACTGAGTAATATTCCATTGTATATATGTGCCACATCTTCTTTATCCATTCATCCAATGATATGCACTTAGGTTGTGTCCACCTCTGGGCTATTGTAAATAGAGCTGCAATGAAAATTTTGGTACATGACTCTTTTTGAATTATGGTTTTCTCAGGGTATTTACACAGTAGTGGGATTGGTGGGTCATATGGTAGTTCTATGTGTAGCTTTTTAAGGAACCTCCATACTGTTCTCCATATTGGCTGTACCAATTCACATTCATTCCAGCAGTGCAAGAGTCTTCCCTCTTCTCCACACCCTCTCCAGCATTTATTGTCTCTAGATTTTTTTTAACATATTTATTGAGGTATATTTGCTTTACTATGGTGTGTTAGTTTCTACTTTATAACAAAGTGAATCAGTTAAACATATACATATGTTCCCACATCTCTTCCCTCTTGCATCTCCCTCCCTCCCTCTTGCCCTACCCCTCCCCTCCACGTGGTCACAAAACACCGAGCTGATCTCCCTGTGCTATGTGGCTGCTTCACACTAGCTATCTACCTTATGTTTGATATTGTATATATGTTGATTCCTCTCTCACGCTTTATCACAGCCCATCCTTCCCGCTCCCCATCTCCTCAAGTCTGTTCTCTAGTACGGCTGTGTCTTTATTCCTGTCTTACACCTAGGTTCTTCATGACATTTTTTTCCTAAAATTCCATATAGATGTGTTAGAATACAATATTTGTATTTCTCTTTCCGACTTACTTCACTCTGTATGACAGACTCTAGCTCTATCTACCTCATTACAAATAGCTCAATTTCATTTCTTTTCAGGGTTGAGCAATATTCCATTGTATATATGTGCCACATCTTCTTTATCCATTCATCTGGTGATGGACACTTAGGTTGTTTCCATCTCTAGTCTATTCTAAATAGAGCTGCAATGAACATTTTGGTACATGACTCTTTTTGAATTTTGCTTTTCTCAGGGTATATGCCCTGTACTGGGATTGCTGGGTCATATGATACTTCTATTTGTAGTTTCTTAAGGAACCTACGTACTGTTCTCCAAAGTGACTCTACCAAATCACATTCCCTCCAGCAGTTCCAGAGTGTTCCCTTTTCTCCACACCCTCTCCAGCGTTTATTGTTTCTAGGTTTTTTTGATGATGACCATTCTGAATGGTGTGAGATGATATGTCATTGTAGTTTTGATTTGCATTTCTCTAATTATTATTGACGTTGAGCATTCTTTCATGTGTTTGTTGGCAGTCTGTACATCTTCTTTGGAGAAGTGTCTATTTAGATCTTCTGCCCATTTTTGTATTGGGTATTTTGTTTGTTGTTATTGAGCTGCATGAGCTGCTTGTAAATTATGGAAATTAATCCTTTGTCAGTTGCTTTATTTGGAAATCTATTCTCCCATTCTGAGGGTTGTCTTTTGGACTTGTTTATGGTTTCCTTTGCTGTGCAAAAGCTTTGAAGTTTCATTCAGTCCCATTTGTTCATTTTTATTTTTATTTCCATTTCTCTAGGAAGTGGTTCAAAAAGGATCTTGCTGTGATTTATGTCATAGAGTGTTCTGCCTATGTTTTTCTCTAAGAGCTTTATAGTTTCTGGCCTTACATTTAGGTCTTCAATCCATGTTGAGTTTTTTTTTGTGTATGGTGTTAGGGAGTGATCTAATCTCATACTTTTACATATACTTGTCCAGTTTTCCCAGCACCACTTATTAAAGAGTCTGTCCTTTCCCACTGCACATTCCTGCCTCCTTTGTCAAAGATAAGGTGATCATATGTGCATGGGTTTATCTCTGGGCTGTGTATCCTGTTCCATTGATCTATATTTATGTTTTTCTTCCAGTACCATACTGCCTTGATTAAGGTAGCTTTGTATTGTAGTCTGAAGTCAGGGAGCCTGATTCCTCCAGCTCTGTTTTTCTTTCTCAATGTTGCTTTGGCTATTCAGGTTCTTTTGTGTTTCCTTACAAATTGTGATATTTTTTATTCAAGTTCTGAGAAAAATGTCACTGGTAGTTTGATAGGGATTGCACTGAATCTGTAGGTTGCTTTGGGTAGTAGAGTCATTTTCACAATGTTGATTCTTCCATTCCAAGAACATGGTATATCTTTCCATCTTTTTCTATCATCTTTCATTTCTTTCTTCAGTGTCTTATAATTTTCTGCCTTCAGGTCTCAAGTCTCCGTAGGTAGGTTTATTCCTAGATATTTTATTCTTAGTGTTGCAAAGGTAAATGGGAGTGCTTTCTTGATTTCACTTTCAGATTTTTCATCATTAGTGTATAGGTATGCCAGAGATTTCTGTGCATTCATTTTGTATCCTGCTACTTTACCAAATTCATTGATTAGCTCTAGTAGTTTTCTGGTACCATCTTTAGGATTCTCTATGTATAATATCGTGTCATCTGTAAACTGTGACAGCTTTACTTCTTCCTTTCCGATTTGGATTCCTTTTATTTCCTTTTCTTCTCTGATGCTGTGGCTAAAACTTCCAAATGTATGTTGAATAAAAGTGGTGAGAGTGGGCAACCTTTTCTTGTTCCTGAACTTAGTGGAAATGTTAATAGTTTTTCACCATTGAGGATGATGTTGGCTGTGGGTTTGTCATATATGGCCTTTATTATTTTGAGGAAAATTCCCTCTATGCCTACTTTCTGTAGGGTTCTTATCATAAAGGGGAGTTGAATTTTGTCAAAAGCTTTCTCTGAATCTATTGAGATGATCATATGTTTTTCTCCTTCAAATTTTTAATATCGTGTATCACGTTGATTGGTTTGTGTATATTGAAGAATCCTTGCATTCCTGGAATAAACCCCACGTGATCATGGTGTATGATCCTTTTAGTGTGCTGTTGGATTCTGCTTGCTAGTATTTTGTTGAGGATTTTTGCATCTATGTTCATCAGTGATATTTGCCTATAGTTTTCTTTCTGTGTGACATTCTTTTCTGGTTTTGGTATCAGGGTGATTGTGCCTTCATAGAATGAGTTTGGGAGTGTTCCTCCCTCTGCTATATTTTGGAAGAATTTGAGAAGGATATGTATTAGTTCTTCTGAAAATGTTTGATAGAATTCTCCTGTGAAGCCATCTGGCCCTGTGTTTTTTGTTTGTTTGTTTTTTGTTTTTTTTACGTCTTTATTGGGGTATAATTGTTTTACAATGGTGTGTTAGTTTCTACTTTATAACATAGTGAATCAGTTATTCATATACATATGTTACCATATCTCTTCCCTCTTGCATTTCACCGCCTCCCTCCCTCCCTATCCCACCCCTTCAGGTGGTGACATAGCACTGAGTTGATCTCCTTGTGCTATGAAGCTGGTGCCCATTAGCTATCTACCTTAATTTTGGTAGTGTATATATGTCCATGGCTCTCTCTCACTTTATCATTGCTCACCCTTCCCCCTCCGCTTATCCTCACGTCCATTCTCTAGTAGGTCTCTGTCTTCTTTATTCCTGTCTTACCCCTAAGTTCTTCATGACATTTTTTTTTCTTAAATTCCACATATATGTGTTAGAATATGGTATTTGTCTTTCTCTTTCTGACTTACTTCCCTCTGTATGACACACTCTAGGTCTATCTATCTCATTACAAATACCTCAATTTCACTTCCTTTTATGGCTAATATTCCATTGTATATATGTGCCACATCTTCTTTATGCTTTCAACTGATGATGGGCACTCAGGTTGTTTCCATCTCTGGGCTATTGTAAACAGAGCTGCAATGAACATTTTGGTACATGACTCTTTTTGAATTATGGTTTTCTCAAGATATATGCCCAGTAGTGGGATTGCTGGGTCATATGGTAGTTCTATTTGTAGTTTTTTAAGGAACCTCCATACTGTTCTCCATAGAGGCTGTACCAAGTCACATTCCCTCCAGCAGTGCAAGAGTTTTCCCTTTTCTCCACACCCTCTCCAGCATTTATTGTGTCTAGATTTTTTTGGTGACGGCCATTCTGACTGCTGTGAGATGATATCTCATTGTAGTTCTGATTTGCATTTCTCTAATGATTAATGATGTTGAGAATTCTTTCATGTGTTCGTTTTGGCTGTCTGTGTATATTGTTTTGAGAAATGTCTATTTAGATCTTTGGCCCATTTTTGGATTGGGTTGTTTGTTTTTTCTTTTTGAGCTGCATGAGCTTCTTGTAAATTTTGGAAATTAATCCTTTGTCAGTTTCTTAATTTGAAAATCTATTCTCCCTTTCTGACGGTTGTGTTTTAGTCTTGCTTATGGTTTCCTTTGCTGTGTAAAAGCTTTTAAGTTTCATTCGGTCCCATTTGTTTATTTTTGGTTTTTTTTTCCATTTCTCTAGGAGATGGGTCAAAAAGTATCTTGCTGTGATTTATGTTATAGAGTGTTCCGTCTATGTTTTCCTCTAAGAGTTTGATAGCTTCTGGCCTTACATTTAGGTCTTTAATCCATGTGGAGCTTATTTTTGTGTATGGTGTTAGGGAGTGATCTAATCTCATACTTTTACATGTACCTGTCCAGTTTTAACAGCACTACTTGTTGAAGAGGCTGTCGTTTTTCCACTGTATGTTCCTGCCTCCTTTATCAAAGATAAAGTGTCCGTATGTGCATGGGTTTATCTCTGGGCTTTCTATCCTGTTCCATTGATCTATCTTTCTGTTTTTAGACCAGTACCATACTTTCTTGATTAGTGTAGCTTTGTAGTGTAGTCTGAAGTCAGGGAGCATGATTCCTCCAGCTTCGTTTTTCTTTCTCAAGATTGCTTTGGCAATTCGGGGTCTTTGTGTTTCCATACAAATTGTGAAATATTTATTCTAGTTCTGAGAAAAACGCGAGAGTAGTTTGATAGGTATTCCACTGAATCTGTAGATTGCTTTGGGTAGTTGAGTCATTTTTACAATGTTGATTCTTCCATTCCAAGAACATGGTATATCTCTCCATCTATTTGTATCATATTTAATTTCTTTCATCAGTGTCTTATAATTTTCTGCATACAGGTCTTTTGTCTCCTTAGGTATGTTTATTCCTAGATATTTTATTCTTTTTGTTGCAATGGTAAATGGGGATGTTTTCTTGATTTCACTTTCAAATTTTTCATCATTAGTGTATAGGTATGCCAGAGGTTTCTGTGCATTAATTTTGTATCCTGCTACTTTACCAAATTCATTGATTAGCTCTAGTAGTTTTCTGGTAGCATCTTTAGGATTCTCTATGTATAGTATCATGTCAGCTGTAAACAGTGACAGATTTACTTCTCCTTTTCCGATTTGGATTCCTTTTGTTTCCTTTTCTTCTCTGATTGCTGTGGCTAAAACTTCCAAACCTATGTTGAATAAGAGTGGTGAGAGTGGGCAACCTTGTCTTGTTCCTGAACTTAGTGGAAATGCTAATAGTTTTTCACCGTCGAGGATGATGTTGGCTGTGGGTTTGTCATATATGGCCTTTATTATGTTGAGGAAAGTTCCCTCTATGCCTACTTTCTGCAGGGTTTTTATCATAAATGAGAGTTAAGTTTTGTCAAAAGCTTTCTCTGCATTTATTGAGATGATCATTTGGTTTTTCTCCTTCAATTTGTTAATATGGTGTATCACGTTGATTGATTTGCATATATTGAAGAATCCCTGCATTCCTGGAATGAACCCCACTTGGTCATGTTGTATGATCCATTTAATATGCAGTTGTATTCTGTTTGCTAGTATTTTGTTGAGGATTTTTGCATCTATATTCATCAGTAATATTAGCCCTTAGTTTTCTTTCTTTGTGACATTATTGTCTGGTTTTGTTATCAGGGTGATGGTGCCCTCATAGAATGAGTTTGGGAGTGTTCCTCTCTGCTATATTTTGAAAGAGTTTGAGAAGGATAGGTGTTAGCTCCTGTCTAAATGCTTGATAGAATTCTCCTCTGAAGCCATCTGGTCCTGGGCTTTTTTTTTTTTTTTACATCTTTATTGGGGTTTAATTGTTTTACAGTGGTGTGTTAATTTCTACTTTATAACAAAGTGAATCAGTTATACATATATATATGTTCCCATATCTCTTCCCTCTTGCATCTCCCACCCTCCCACCCTCCCTATCCCACCCCTCCAGGTGGTCAGAAAGTGCTGAGCTGATCTCCCTGTGCTATGCAGCTAGTGCCCACTAGCTATCTACCTTATGTTTGGTAGTGTATATATGTCCATGCCTCTCTCGTGCTTTGTCACAGCTCACCCTTCCACCACCCCATATCCTCACATCCATTCTCTAGTAGGTCTTTGTTGGTTTTTTTAAACATCTTTACTGGAGTATAATTTCTTCACAATGGTGTGTTACTTTTTGCTTTATAACAAAGTCAATCAGTTACACATATACATATATCCCTATGTCTCTTCTCTCTTGTGTCTCCCTCCCTCCCACCCTCTATATGCTACCCCTCTAGGTGGTCTCAAAGGCACTGAGCTGATCTCCCTGTGCTATGTGGCTGCTTCCCACTAGCTATCTATTTTACATTTCATAGTGTATATATGTACATGCCACTCTCTCACTTTGTCCCAGCTTACACTTCCCCCTCCCCATGTCCTCAAGTCCATTCTCTATTAGGTCTGTGTCTTTATTCTGGTCTTGACTCTAGTATCTTCACGACCATTTTTTTTTTAGGTTCCATATATATGTGTTAGCATACGGTATTTGTTTTTCTCTTTCTGACTGACTTCACTCCGTATGACAGACTCTAGGTCTATCCACCTCACTACAGATAAATTAATTTCATTTCTTTTTATGGCTGACAAATATTCCATTGTATATATGTGCCACATCTTTATCCATTCATCTGTTGATGGGCACTTAGGTTGCTTCCATGTCCTGGCTATTGTAAATAGAGCTGCAGTGAACATTGTGGTACATGACTCTTTTTGAATTATGGTTTCCTCAAGTTATATGGCCAGAAGTGTGATGGCTGAGTCATATGGTAGTTCTATTTTTAGTTTTTTAAGGAACCTCCATACAGTTCTCCATAGTGGCTGTATCAATTGATATTCCCACCAACAGTGACAGAGGGTTCCCTTTTCTCCACATCCTCTCCAGCTTTTATTGCTTATTGATTTTTTGATGATGGCGATTCTGGCCTGCGTGAGGTGATATCTCATTGTGGTTTTGATTTACATTTCTCTAATGATTAGTGATGTTGAGAATCCTTTCACGTGTTTCTTGGCAATCTGTATGAATTCTTTGAGAAATGTCAATTTAGGTCTTCTGCCCATATTTGGATTGGGTTGTTTGATTTTTGATATTGAACTGCATGAGCTGCCTGTAAATTTTGGAGATTAATCCTTTGTCTGTTTCTTCAATTGCAAATATTTTCTCCCATTCTGAGTGTTGTCTTTTCATCTTGTTTATGGTTTCCTTTACTGTGCAAAAGCTTTTAAGTTTCATTAGGTCCCGTTTCGTTTTTTTTTTTTTATTTCCATTTCTCTAGGAGGTGGTTCAAAAAGGATCTTGCTGTGATTTATGTCGTAGACTATTCTGCCTATGTTTTCCTCTAAGAGTTTGATGGTTTCTGGCCTTACATTTAGGTCTTTAATCCATGCTGAGCTTATTTTTGTGTATTGTGTTAGGGAGTGATCTAATCTCATACTTTTACATGTACCTGTCCAGTTTTCCCAGCACCACTTGTTGAAGAGGCTGTCCTTTCTCCACTGTACTTTCCTGACTCCTTTACCAAAGATAAGATGACCATATGTGTGTGGGTTTATCTCTTGGCATTCTATCCTCTTCCATTGATCTATCTTTCTGCTTTTGTGCGAGTATCATACTGTCTTGAATACTGCAGCTTTGTAGTATAGTCTGAAGTCAGGGAGCCTGATTCTTCCAGCTCCGTTTTTCTTTCTCAACATTGTTTTGGCTCTTCAGGGTCTTCTGTGTTTCCATACAAATTGTGAATTTTTTTATTCTAGATCTGAAAAAAGTGTCACTGGTAGTTTGATAGGGATTGCATTGAATCTGTAGATTGCTTTGGGTAGTAGAGTCATGTTCGCAATGTTGATTCTTCCAATCCAAGAACATTGTATATCTCTCCAGCTATTTGTATCATCTTTAATTTCTTTCATCAGTGTCTTATAATTTTATGCATACAGTTCTTTTGTCTCCTTATGTAGGTTTGTGCCTAGATATTTTATTCTTTTTGTTGCAATGGTAAATGGGAGTGTTTTCTTGATTTCACTTTCAGATTTTTCATCATTAGTGTATTGGTATGCCAGAGATTTTCTGTGCATTAATTTCATATCCTGTTACTTTATCAAATTCATGGATTAGCTCTCATAGTTTTCTGTTAGCATCTTTAGGATTCTCTGTGTATAGTATCATGTCATCTGTAAAGAGTGACAGCTTTACTTCTTTTCCGATTTGGATTGTTTTGTTTCCTTTTCTTCTCTGATTGCTGTGGCTAAAACTTCCAAACCTATGTTGAATAAGAGTGGTGAGAGTGGGCAACCTTGTCTTCTTCCTGAATTTAGTGGAAGTGCTAATAGTTTTTCACCATTAAGGATGATGTTGGCTGTGGGTTTGTCATATATGGCCTTTATTATGTTGAGGAAAGTTCCCTCTATGCCTACTTTGTGCAGGGATTTTATCATAAAGAGGAGATGAATTTTGTTGAAAGCCTTCTCTGCATCTGTTGAGATGAGCATATGGTTTTTCTCCTTCAATTTGTTAATATGGTGTATCACGCTGATTGATTTGCGTATATTGAAGAATCCCTTCATTCCTGGAATAAACCCCACTTGGTCATGGTGTATGATCCGTTTAATGTGTTGTTGGATTCTGTTTGCTAGTATTTTGTTGAGGAGTTTTGCATCTATGTTCATCAGTGATATTGGCCTGTAGTTTTCTTTCTTTGGGACATTCTTTTCTGGTTTTGGTGTCAGGGTGATGGTGCCTTCGTAGAATGAGGTTGGGAGTGTTCCTCCCTTTGCTTTATTTTGGAAGAGTTTGAGAAGGATAGGTGTTAGCTCTTCCTTAAATGTCTTATAGAATTCTCCTGTGAAGCCACCTGGTCCTGGGCTTATGTTTTCTTTTTTTTTTTTGCATCTTTATTGTGGTATAATTGTTTTACAGTTGTGTGTTAGTTTCTACTTTATAACAAAGTCAATCAGTTATACACATACATATTTTCCCATATCTCTTCCCTCTTTCATCTCCCTCCCTCCCACCCTCCCTATCTCACCCCTCCAGGTGGTCACAAAGCACCGAGCTGATCTCCCTGTGCTAATCGGCTGGTGCCCACTCCCTATCTACCTTACGTATGGTAAGGTATATATGTCAATGCCTCTCTCTCACTTTGTCACAGCTCACACTTCCCCCTCCCCTTATCCTCACGTCCGTTCTCTAGTAGGTCTGTGCCTTTATACCTGGCTTACCCCTTGGTTGTTCATGATATTATTCTCTTAAATTCCATATATATGTGTTGGCATATGGTATTTGTCTTTCTCCTTCTTACTTACTTCACTTTATATGACAGACGCTAGGTCTATCCACCTCATTAAAAATAGCTCAATTTCGTTTCTTTTTATTGGTGAGTAATATTCCATTGTGTATATGTGCCACATCGTCTTTATCCATTCATCTGATGATGGGAACTTAGGTTGTTTCCATCTCTGGGCTATTGTAAACAGAGCTGCAATGAACATTTAGGTACATGACTCTTTTTGAATTTGGTTTTCTCAGAGTACATTCCCAGTACTGGGATTGATGGGTCCTATGGTAGTTCTATTTGTAGTTTTTTAAGGAACCTCCATACTGTTCTCCATAGTGGCTGAACCAATTCATATTCCCACCAGCAGTGCAAGAGTTTTCCCTTTTCTCCACACCCTCTCCAGCATTTATTGTTTCTAGATTTTTTGATAATGGCCATTCTGACTGGTGTGAGATGATATCTCATTGTAGTTTTGATTTGCATTTCTCTAATGATTAATGTTGTTGAGCATTCTTTCATGTGTTTGTTGGCAGCCTGTAACTCTTCTTTGGAGAAATGTCTATTTAGGTCTTCTGTCCATTTTTGGATTGAGTTTTTTTTTTGTTACTGAGCTGCATTAGCTGCTTGTAAATTTTGGAAATTAACCCTTTGTCAGTTGCTTCATTTTCAAATCTATTCTCCCATTCTGAGGGTTGTCTTTTGGACTCTTATGGTTTCCTTTGCTGTGCAAAAGCTTTGATGTTTCATTAGCTCACATTTGTTTATTTTTGTTTTATCTCCATTTCTCTAGGAGGTGGGTCAAAAAGGATCTTGCTGTGATTTATGTCATAGAGTGTTCTGCCTATGATTTCCTCTAAGAGTTTGATAGTTTCTAGCCTTACATTTAAGATTTTAATCCATGTTGAGCTTATTTTTTTCATATGGTGTTAGGGAGTGATCTAATCGCATACTTTTACATGTAGCTGTCCAGTTTTCCCAGCACCACTTATTAAATAGGCTGTCCTTTCTCCACTGTACATTCCTGCCTCCTTTATCAAATATAAGGTTACCGTATGTATGTGGTTTTATCTCTGGGCTTTCTATCCTGTTCCATTAATCTATCTTTCTTTTTTTGTGCCAGTACCATACTGTCTTGATTACTGTAGCTTTGTAGTATAGTCTGAAGTCAGGGAGCCTGATTCCTCCAGCTCCGTTTTTCTTTCCCAAAATTGCTTTGGCCATTCGGGGTCTTTTGTGTTTCCGTACAAATTGTGAAATTCTTTGTTCTAGTTCTGTGAAAATTGCCAGTGGTAGTTTGATAGGGATTGCATTGTATTTGTAGATTGCTTTGGGTAGTAGAGTCATTTTTACAATGTTGATTCTTCCAATCCAAGAACATGGTATATCTCTCTCTCTGTTTGTATCATTTTTAATTTCTTTCATCAGCGTCTTATAATTTTCTGCATACAAGTCTTTTGTCTCCTTAGGTAGGTTTATTCCTAGATATTTTATTCTTTTTGTTGCAATGGTAATTGGGAGTGTTTTCTTGATTTCACTTTCAGATTTTTCATCATTAGTGTATAAGAATGTCAGAGATTTCTGTGCATTAATTTTTTATCCTGAAACTTTACCAAATTCTTTGGTTAGCTCTAGTAGTTTTCTGGTAGCATCTTTAGGATTCTCTATGTGTAGTATCATGTCATCTGTAAACAGTGACAGATTTACTTTTTCTTTTCTGATTTGGATTCCTTTTATTTCCTTTTCTTCTCTGATTGCTGTGGCTAAAACTTCCAAAACTATGTTGAATAAGAGTGGTGAGAGTGGGCAACCTTGTCTTGTTCCTGAACTTAGTGGAAACGCTAATAATTTTTAACTATTGAGTATGATGTTGGCTGTGGGTTTGTCATATATGGCTTTTCTTATGTTGAGGAAATTTCCCTGTATGCTCCGTTTCTGCAGAGTGTTTATCATAAATTGGTGTTGAGTTTTTTCAAAATGTTTCTCTGCATCTATTGAGATGATCTTATGTTTTTTCTCCTTCAATTTGTTAATATGGTTTATCACATTAATTTATTTGCCTATATTGAAGAATCCTTGCATTCCTGGAATAAATCCCACTTGCTCCTGGTGTATGATCCTTTTAATGTACCATTGGATTCTGTTTGCTAACATATTGTTGAGGATTTTTGCATCCAAGTTCATCAGTGATATTGGCCTGTAGTTTTCTTTCTTTGTGACATCGTTGTCTGGTTTTCGTATCAAGGTAATGATGGCCTCGTAGAATCTATTTCGGAGTGTTCCTCTCTCTGCTATATTTTGGAAGAATTTGATAAGGATATGTGTTAGCTCTTCTCTAAATGTTTGATACCATTCGCCGTTAAAGCCATTTGGTCCTTGGCTTTTGTTTGTTGGAAGATTTTATTCATCATTTCAACTTCAGTGCTTGTGATTGTTCTGTTCATATTTTCTATTTCTTCCTGATTCAGTCTTGGCAGGTTGTTCATTTCTCAGAATTTGTCCATTTCTTCCAGGTTGTCTAATTTTTTGGATTAAAGTTGCTTGTAGTAATCTCATCATCTTCTGTATTTCTGCAGTGTCAATCGTTACTTTATCTTTTTCATTTATAATTCTATTGATTTGAGTCTTCTCCCTTTTTTTCTTGATGAGTCTGGCTAATGGTTTATCAATTTTGTTTATCTTCTCAAGAACCAGCTTTTAGTTTTATTGATCTTTGCAATCATTTCCTTCATTGCTTTTTCATTTTTTTCTGATCTGATTTTTATGATTTCTTTCCTTCTGCTAACTTTGTTTTTTTTTTTTTTCTTCTTTCTCTAATTGCTTTATGTGCAAGGTTAGGTTGTTTATTCGAGATCTTTCCTGTTTCTTCAGGTTTATTGCTATAAAGTTCCCTCTTAGAACTGCCTTTTCTGCATCCCATAGATTTTGGTTTGTTGTTTATCCATTTTCATTTGTTTCTAGGTATTTTTTTATTTCCTCTTTGATTTCTTCAGTGATCACTTCTTTATTAAGTAGTGTATTTTTTTGCCTCCATGTGTTTTTAGTTTTTACAGTTATTTCCCTGTAATTCGTATCTAGTCTCATAGCACTGTGGTCAGAAAAGATACTTGATACAATTTCAATTTTCTTAAATTTACCAAGGTTTGATTTGTGACACACGATATGACCTATCCTGGAGATTGTTCAATGAGCACTTCTGAAAAATATGTATTATGTTGTTTTTGGATGGAATGTCCTATACATATCAATTATCTCCATCTTCTTTAATGTATCATTTAAAGCTTGTGTTTCCTTATTTATTTTCATTTTGGATGATCTGTCCATTGGGGAATGTGGGGTGTTAAAATCCCCTAATATGAACGTGTTACTGTTGATTTCCCCTTTCATGGCTTTTGGTATTTGCCTTATTTATTGAAGTGCTCCTATGTTGGGTGCATAAATATTTACAATTGTTATATCTTCATTTTGGATCAAACTCTTGATCATTATATAGTGTCCTTCTTTGTCTCTTCTAATAATCTTTATTTTAATGTCTATTTTGTCTGATATGAGAATTGCTACTCCAGCTTTCTTTTGGTTTCCATTTGCATGAAATGCCTTTTTCCATCCCCTTACTTTCAGTCTGTATGTGTCTCTAGGTCTGAAGTGGGTCTCTTGTAGACAGCAAATATATGGGTCTTGTTTTTGTATCCATTCACTCAATCTGTGTCTTTTGGTGTGAGCATTTAGTCCATTTACATTTAAGGTAATTATCGATATGTATGTTTCTATTCCAATTTTGTTAATTGTTTTGGATTCGTTATTGTAGGTCTTTTCCTTCTCTTGTGTTTCTTGCCTAGAGAAGTTCCTTTAGCTGTTGTTATAAAGCTAGATTGGTGGTGCTGAACTCTCTCAGTTTTTGCTTGTCTTTAAGGGTTTTACTTTCTCCATCAAATCTGAATGTGATCCTTGCTGGGTAGATTAATCTTGGTTGCAGGTTTTTCTCCTTCATCACTTTAAATATGTTCTGCCAGGCCATTCTGTCTAGCAGAGTTTCTGCTGAAAGTTCAGCTGTTAACCTTATAGGGATTCTCTTGTGGGTTATTTGTTGTTTTTTCCTTGCTTCTTTTAATATATTTTCTTTTTATTTAATTTTTGAAAGTTTGATTAATATGTGTCTTGGTGTATTTCTCCTTGGATTTATCCTGTATGGGACTCTCTGTGCTTCCTGGACTTGATTAGCTATTTCCTTTCCATATTAGGGACGTTTTCAACTATAATCTCTTCAAATATTTTCTCAGTCCCTTTCCTTTTCCCTTCTTCTTCAAGAACCCCTATAATTCGAATGTTGGTGCATTTATTGTTGTCCCAGAGGTCTCTGAGACTGTCCTCAGTTTTTTGCATTCTTTTTTCTTTATTTTTCTCTGCAGTAGTTATTTCCACTTTTTATCTTCCAGGTCACTTATCCGTTCTTCTGCCTCAATTATTCTATTGATCCCATCTAGCGTATTTTTAATTTCAATTATTGTGCTGTTCATCATTGTTTGTTTCTTCTTTAGTTCTTCTAGGTTATTGTTAAATGTTTCTTGCATTTTCTCTATTCTATTTCCAAGATTTTGGATCATCTTTACTATCATTATTCTGAATTCTTTTTCAGGTAGACTGCCTATTTCCTTTTCATTTGTTAGGTCTGGTGGGTTTTTATCTTGCTCCTTCATCTGCTGTGTGTTTTTCTGTCTTTTCATTATGCTTATCTTATTGTGTTTGGGGTCTCCTTTTGGAAGGCTGCAGGTTTGTAGTTCCCGTTGTTTTTGTTGTCTGTCCCCAGTGGGTAAAGTTGTTTCGGTGGGTTCTGTAGGCATCCTGGTGGCAGGGACTAGTGCCTGTGTTCTGAAGGATGGGGCTGTATCTTTCCTTTCTGGTGGGCAGTTCCACATCTGGTGGTATGTGTTGGGGTGTCTGTGGACTTATTATGATTTTAGGTATCCTCTCTGCTAATGGGTGGGGTTGTGTTCCTGTCTTTCTAGTTGTTTGGCATAGGATGCCCAGCACTGTAGCTTGCTGGTCTTTGAGTGAAGCTAGGTGCTGGTGTTGTGATGGAGATCTCTGGGAGATTTTCACCATTTGATATTATGTGGAGCTGGGAGGTCTCTTGTGGACGAGTGTCCTGAAGTTGGCTCTCCCACCTCAGAGGCACAGCACTGACTCCTGGCTGAAGCACCACGAGCCTTTCATCCACATAGCTCAGAATAACATGGAGAAAAAGTAGAAAGAAAGAATTGGTAGAAGTAGAAAGAAAGAAAGGAAGAAAAGAGGGAGGAAGGGAGGAAGGAAGGAAGGAGGGAAGGAAGGAAAAAAAGAAACAAAGAAGATAAAGTAAAATAAAATAAAGTAAGATAAAATATGATAAAGTTATTAAAGTAAAAAATTAATTATTAAGAAAGAAAAAGATAAAAAGTTAAGAAATAAAAACAAAACAAAAAAAAACCCGACGGATGGAACCCTAGGACAAATGGTGGAAGCAAAGCTCTACAGACAAAATCTCACACAGAAGCATACACATACACACTCACAAAAAGTGGAAAAGGGGACAAAAACATAAATCTTGCTCTCAAAGTCCACCTCCTTAGTTTGGGATGATTCATTGTCTATTCATGTATTCCACAGATGCAGGGTACATCAAGTTGACTGTGGAGCTTAAATCCGCTGCTTCTGAGCCTGCTGGGAAATATTTCCCTTTCTCTTCTTTGTTCTCACAGCTCCCTGGGGCTCAGCTTTGGATTTGGCCCCGCCTCTGCGTGTAGGTCGCCAGAGGGCATCTGCTCTTTGCTCAGACAGGACGGGTTTAAAGGAGCTGCTGATTTGAGGGCTCTGGCTCACTTGGCCGGGAGGAAGGAGGGGCATGGAGTACGGGGTGAGCCTTTGGCAGCAGAGGATGGCGTGCCGTTGCACCAGCCTGAGGTGTGCCATACGTTCTCTCGGGGGAGTTGTCCCTGGATCCCTGGACCCTGGCAGTTGCGGGCTGCACAGCCTCCCTGGAAAAGGGGTGTGGATAATGACCTGTGCTCACACACAGGTTTCTTGGTGGCAGCAGCAGCAACCTTAGAGTCTCATGCCTGTCTCTGTGGTCCGCGCTTTTAGCCACGGCTCGTACCCATCTCTGGAGCTCCTTTAAACTGTGCTCTTAATCCTCTCTCCTCACACACCAGGAAATAAAGAGGGAAGAAAAAGTCTCTTGCCTCTTTGTCAAGTCCAGACTCTTCCCCGGACTCCCTCCTGGCTAGCCGTGGCGCACTAACCTCCTGCAGTCTGTGTTCATGCTGCCAACCCCAGTCCCCTCCCAGCGCTCCAACCAAAGCCCGAGCCTCAACTCCCAGCCCCACCTGCCCCAGCGGGTGAGCAGACAAGCCTTGCGGGCTGGTGAGTGCTGGTCGGCCCTGATCCTCTGTGCAGGAATCTCTCCACTTTTCCCTCGGCACCCCTGTTGCTGTGCTCTCCTCTGCGACTCTGAAGCTTCCCCACTCCGCCACCCACAGGCTCCACCAGTGAAGGGGCTTCCTAGTGTGTGGAAACTTTCCACCTTCACAGCTCCCTCCCACTGGTACAGGTCCCTTCCCTACCCTTTTGTCTCTGTTTATTCTTTTTTCTTTTGCCCTAGCCAGGTACGTGGTGACTTTCTTGCCTTTTGTGAGGTCTGAGGTCTTCTGCCAGCGTTCAGTAGGTGTTCTGTAGGAGTTGTTCCACGTGTAGAAGTATTTCTGGTGTATCTGTGGGGAGGAAGGTGATCTCCGCGTCTTACTCTTCCGCCATCTTCCTGGGGCATGTGTCTTTTTGAACTATGGTTTTCTCTGGGTATATGCCCAGTAGTGGGATCACTGGATCATATGGTAATCTATTTTTAGTTTCTTAAGGAACCTCCATACTGTTCTCCATAGTGGCTGTATCAAATTACATTCCACCAACAGTGCAAGAGGGTTCCCTTTCCTCCACACCCTCTCCTGCATTTGTTGCTTGTAGATTTTCTGATGATGCCCATTCTAACTGGCGTGAGGTGATATCTCATTGTAGTTTTGATTTGCATTTCTCTAATAATTAGTGATGTTGAGCAGCTTTTCATGTGATTCTTGGCCATCTGTATGTCTTCTTTGGAAAAATGTCTATTTAGGTCTTCTGCCCATTTTTGGATTGTGTTGTTTGTTTTGTTAATATTGAGCTGCATGAGCTGTTTTTATATTTTGGAGATTAATCCTTTGTCCATTGATTTGTTTGCAAATATTTTCTCCAATTCTGAGCACTCTCTTTTCGTCTTGTTTATGATTTCCTTTGCTGGGCAAAAGCTTTGAAGTTTCATTAGGTCCCATTTGTTTATTTTTGTTTTTATTTCCGTTACTCTAGGAGGTGGATCAAAAAAGTTCTTGCTGTGATTTATGACAAAGAGTCTTCTTCCTATGTTTTCCTCTAAGAGCTTTATAGTGTCAGGTCTTAAATTTACATCTTGAATCCATTTTGAGTTTATTTTTGAGTACAGTGTTAGGGACTGTTATAATTTTGTTCTTTTACATGTAGTTGTCCAGTTTTCCCAGTGCAACTTACTGAAGAGACTGTCTTTTCTCCATTGAATATCCTTGTCTCCTTTATCATTGATTAGTTGACCTTAGATGCCTGGGTTTATCTCTGGGATTTCTATTTTGTTCCACTGATCTATGTTTCTGTCCTTAGGCCATACAATATTCAATATTGTCTTGATTATTGTAGCTTTGTAGTATAGTCTGAAATCAGTAAGTCTGATAACTCCAGCTCCGTTTTTTTGTTTGTTTGTTTGCTTTGTGGTATGCGGGCCTCACACTGTTGTGGTCTCTCCCATGGTGGAGCTCAGGCTCCGGATGTGCAGGCTCAGCAGCCATGGCTCACAGGCCCAGCTGCTCTGTGGCATGTGGGATCTTCCTGGACTGGGGCACAAACCCGTGTCCCATGCATCGGCACATGGAGTCTCAACCACCATGCCACCAGGGAAGCCCTTCAGCTCCGCTTTTTACCCTCAAGACTGCTTTGGCTGTTCGGGGTCATTTGTGTCTCCATATATATTTTACGATTTTTTGTTCTAGTTCTGTAAAAAAATGCCATTGGAAATTTGAAAGGGATTGCATTGAATCTGTAGATTGCTTTGGGTAGTATTGTCATTTTCACAATATTGATTCTTCCAATCCAAGAACATGGTATATATTTCCCTCTGTTGGTATCATCTCTAATTTTCTTCATCAGTGTCTTCTAATTTTCTGCATACATGTCTTTTGTCTCCCTAGGTCGGTTTCTTCCTAGGTATTTTATTCTTTTTGTTGCAATGGTAAATGGGAGCGTTTCCTTAATTTCTCTTTCAGATTTTTCATCATTAGTGTATAGGAATGCAAGATATTTCTGTTCATTAATTTTGTATCCTGCAACTTTACCAAAATCATTGCTTAGCTCTAGTAGTTTTCTCGTGACATCTTTAGGATTCTCTATGTATAGTATCATGTCATCTGCAAACAGTGACAGTTTTACTTCTTCTTTTCCAATTTGTATTCTTTTTATTTACTTTTATTCTCTGATTGCCATGGATAGGACTTCCAAAACTATTTTGAATAATAGTGGAGAGAGTGGGCATCCTTGTCTTGTTCTTGATCTTAGAGGAAATGTTTTCAGTTTTTCACCATTGAGAATGATGTTTGCTGTGGGTTTGTCATATATAGCTTTTATTATGTTAAGGTAGGTTTCCTCTATGCCCACTTTCTGGAGAGTTTTTATCATAAAAGGGTGTTGTGTTTTGTCAAAAGCTTTTTCTGCATCTATTGAGATGATCATATGGTTTTTATTCTTCAGTTTGTTAATATGGGTGTCACGTTGATTGATTTGCATATATTGAAGAATTCTTGCATCACTGGGATAAATCCCACTTGATCATGATGTATGATCCTTTTAATATCTTGCTGGATTCTGTTTGCTAGTATTTTGTTGAGGATTTTTGGATCTCTATTCCTGACTGATATTGGTCTGCAATTTTTTTTTGTAGTATCTTTGTCTGGTTTTGGTAACAGGGTGATGGTGTCCTCATAGAATGAGCTTGGGAATGTTCCTTCCTCTGCAATTTTTTGGAAGAGTTTGAGAAGGAGGCATGTTAGCTCTTCAGTATATGTTTGGTAGAATTCACCTGTGAAGCCATGTGGTCCTGGGCTTTTGTTTGTTTGAAGATTTTTTTTTTTTTTTTTTTTTTTTTTTGTGGTACACAGGCCTCTGACCATTGTGGCCTCTCCTATTGCGGAGCACAGGCTCTGGACGCGCAGGCTCAGCAGCCATGGCTCACGGTCCCAGCTGCTCCATGGTATGTGGGATCTTCCCAGACCAGGGCATGAACACGCGTCCCCTGCATCAGCAGGCAGACTCTCAACCACTGCACCACCAGGGAAGCCCTGTTGGAAGATTTTTAATCACAGTTTCAATTTCATTACTTTTGATTGGTCTGTTCATATTTTCTATTTCTTCCTGGTTCTGTCTTTGAAGGTTATACCTTTCTAAGGATTTGTCCATTTCTCCCAGGTTGCCCATTTTATTGGCATAGTGTTGGTTGTAGTAGTCTGTTAGGATGCTTTGTATTTCTGTGGTGTCTGTTGTAACTTCTCCATTTTTATTTCTAATTTTACTGATTTGAGTACTCTCCCTCTTTTCCTTGATGGGTCTGGCTAATCGTTTATCAATTTTGTTTATCTTTTCAAAGAACGAACTTTTAGTTTTATTGATGTTTGCTATTGCTTTCTTTGTTTCTATTTCATTTATTTCTGCTGTGATTTTATGATTTCTTTCCTTCTGCTAACTTTGCGTTTTGTTTGTTCTTCTTTCTATAGTTCCTTTAGGTGTAAGGTTAGATTTTTTATTCAAGATTTTTCTTGTTTCTTGTGGTAGGTTTGTATAGCTATAAACTTCCCTCTTATAACTGCTTTTGCTGCATCCCAAAGGTTTTGGATTGTTGTGTTTTCATTGTAATTTGCCTCTAGGTATTTTTTGATTTCCTCTTTGATTTCTTCAGGGATCTCTTGGTCATTTAGTTCGTATTTTTTGCCCTCATTGTGTTTGTGTTTTTTATGCTTTTCTCCCTGTAATTCATTTCTAGTCTCATAAAGTTGTGGTCAGAAAAGATGCTTAATATGATTTCAATTTTCTTAAATTTACTGTGGCTTGCTTTGTGACCCAAGATGTGATCTATCCTGCAGAATGTTCTGTGCACACTTAAGAAGAAAGTGTAATCTGCTGTTTTTGAATGGAATGTCCTATAAATATCAATTAAATCTATCTGGTCTATTTTTTCATCTAAGGCTTCTGTTTCCTTATTTATTTTCATTTTGGATGACCCATCCATTGGTGTAATTGAGGCGGTAAAGTCTCCCACTATTATTTTGTTACTGTCGATTTCCTCTTTTATAGCTGTTAGCAGTTGCCTTATGTATTGAGGTGCATCTGTGTTGGGTGTGTATATATATATATATATATATATAAAATTGTTATATCTTCTTGTTGGATTGATCCCTTGATCATTATGTACTGTTCTTCCTTGTCTCTTGTAACGTCCTTTATTTTAAAGTCTATTTTATCTGATATGAGTATTGCTACTCTAGCTTTCTTTTGATTTCCATTTGCATGGAATATATTTTTCCATCCCCTTGCTTTCAGTCTGTATGTGTCCCTAGGTCTGAAGTGGGTCTCTTGTAGACAGCATATATATGGATCTTCTTTTTGTGTCCATTTAGCAAACCTGTGTTTTTTGGTTGGAGCATTTAATCCATTCATGTTTAAGGTAATTGTCAATATGTATATTCCTATGACCATTTTCTTAATTGTTTTGGGTTTGGTTTTTTTTAGGTCCTTTTTTCTCTTGTGTTTCCCACTTAGAGAAGTTCCTTTAGCATTTGTTGTATAGCTGGTTTTGTGGTGCTGAATTCTGTTAGTTTTCACTTTCTGTAAAGCTTTTGATTTCTCCATCTAATCTGAATGAGATCCTTGCTGGGTAGAGTAATCTTGGTTGTAGGTTTTTCCCTTTCATCGCTTTAAGTATATCATGCCACTCCCTTCTAGTTTGTAGAGTTTCTTCTAAGAAATCAGCTGTTAACCTTATGGGAGTTTCCTTGTATATTATTTGTCATTTTTTCCTTGCTGCTTTCAATAATTTTTCTTTGTCTTTAATTTTTGCCAGTTTGATTACTATGTGTCTCGGTGTGTCTCTCCTTGGGTTTATCCTGTATGGCACTTGCTGCATTTCCTGGACTTGGGTGGCTATTTCCTTTCCCATGTTAGGGAAGTTTTCGACTATAATCTCTTCAAATATTTTCTCTGGTCCTTTCTCTTTCTCTTCTCCTTCTTGGACCCCTATAATGTGAATGTTGTTGAGTTTAATGTTGTCCCAGAAGTCTCTTAGGCTGTCTTCATTATTTTTTTCATTCTTTTTTCTTTATTCTGTTCTGCAGCAGTGAATTCCACCCTTCTGACTTCCAGGTCACTTATCCGTTCTTCTGCCTCAGTTATTCTGCTATTGATTCTTTCTAGTGTAGTTTTCATTTCAGTTATTGTATTGTTCATCTCTGTTTGTTTCTTCTTTATTTCTTCTAGGTCTTTGTTAAACATTTCTTGCATCTTCTCAGTCTTTGCCTCCATTCTTTTTCCAAGGTCCTGGATCATCTTCACTATCATTATTCTGAATTATTTTTCTGGAAGGTTGCCTATCTCCACTTCATTTACTTGTTTTCCTGGGGTTTTATCTTGTTCTTCCATTTTGTACATAGCCCTCTGCCTTTTCATCTTGTCTATCTTTCTGTGAATGTGGTTTTTGTTCCACAGGCTTCAGGATTGTAGTTCTTCTTGCTTCTGCTGTCTCCCCCTGCTCTACTTTTTTTTCTCAAGATTGCTTTGGCTATCAGGGGTCTTTTGTGTCTTTATACAAATTTTAGGATATTTTTGTTCTAGTTCTTGAAAAATGCCATTCGTAATGAAGAAAGCTTACTTGAAATATTGGGCCTCATAAAATGAAATATTATTCACGTTATGGGAGTCCTAGCAGGAGAAGAGTGTGAGAAAGAGAGAAAAAGGTTATTTAAAGAAATAATAATTAAAAACATCCCAGGGATTCCCTGGTGGCGCAGTGGTTGGGAGTCTGCCTGCCGATGCAGGGGACACGGGTTCGTGCCCTGGTCTGGGAAGATCCCACATGCTGCAAAGTGGCTAGGCCCATGAGCCATGGCTGCTGAGCCTGCGTGTCCAGAACCTGTGCTCCGTGATGGGAAAGGCCACAGTGGTGAGAGGCCCGTGAACCACAGAAAAAAAAAAAAATTGTCCCCAAAGTGGAGAGACATATGGCTATATAGGTACACGAGGGTCATATATCCCCAAACGCATCAGACCTAATGAGATCTTCATGTAGACACGTTATAATCAAACTTTCAGATATCAAATACAAAGAGAGAACTTTGAAATAGAAGAGAAATGATTCATCACATAAAAGTGAACCCTGATAAGGCTGCCAGCTGATTTCACAAGAAAAACCTTACAGGTCAGGAGAATTTAGGATGATATACACAAAGTGCTCAAAGAAAAATCTTCCAATCAAGAATATTTTACCCAGAAAATTTATCTTTCAGAACTGGAGAGATAAAACCTTCCCAAACAAACAAGACCTGAGGTAATTTATCACTTCTAGACCTACCTTACAATAATTCCTGAAAGCAGTTCTTCAAGCTGAAATGAAAAGACACTAACAGTAATGCGAAAACATATGAAAGTGTATAGTTCACTGGTAAAGGTAAATATATAGTCAAAGGCAAAATGCTTTTAATACAGAAATGATGTGTAAACCATTTTGAACTCTAGCATATAGGGTAATAGGAAAAAGGTGTTTATAAAATAACTATAGCTACAATATTTTTAACATATACACAATATAAAAGGATGTAAATTGGAATACTAACAAAATTAAATGGAAGGGTCAAATAAATATGTAGAACTTTTAGGTGCAATTGAAGTTAATTTGTTATAAGCTTAAAATAGACTGTTATAACTGAAAAACCATAGAAAAAATGAACAAAAATAAGTTGGTCTTTTTAAAAGAAACAAAATAAATGTACATTTACCTAGACTAAGAAAAAAAGAGATAACACAAATTAATAAAATTATAACAAAAAAGAAAGATTACAACTGGTGCCACAGAAATACAAAGGATCATAAGAGACAAGTATGAACAGTTATATGCCAACAAATTAGAATATTTAGAAGAAATTTAAAAATTTCTAGAAACATAAAACTAACAAAGACTGAATCATGAATAATAGGAAATCAGAACAGACCAATAACAAGCAACGAGATTAAATTAGTAATCAAAATCTCCCCAGCAGGGCTTCCCTGGTGGTGCAGAAATTAAGGATCTGCCTTCCAATGCATGGGGCATGGGTTTGAGCCCTGGTCTGGGAAGATCCCACATGCTGCAAAGCAACTAATCCTGTGCACCACAACTACTGAGCCTATGCTCTAGAGAGTGTGAACCACAACTACTGAGCCCATTTGCCACAACTACTGCAGCCTGTGCACCTAGAACCTGTGCTCCACAATGAGAAGCCACAACAATGAGAAGCCCTCACACCACAACTAAGAGTAGCCCCTGATCACCACAACAAAAGAAAGCCCAAGAACAGAAATGAAGACCTAACACAGCCAAAAATAAATAAATAAATATATATATATATATATATATATATATATATATAT
>NW_006772772.1:3653-4870 GCF_000442215.2 Lipotes vexillifer | reverse complement strand
GTTGTGGAGCACAGGCTCCAGATGTGCAGGCTCAGCAGCCATGGCTCACAGGCCCAGCTGCTCCACGGCATGTGGGATCTTCCCGGACTGGGGCACGAACTCGTGACCCCTGTATTGGCAGGCAGACTCTCAACCACTGTGCCACCAGGGAAGCCACAATAAATATATTTTTTAACAATTCTTAAAAACAAATCTCCCCAACAAATAAAAGCCCAAGAGCAGATGACATTGATGCCAGACAGGCTAAATTAAGCGTCCAGGTTCTTGTTCTACCTGTCCAAATTAATTTGGCCATGGAACACAAAGAAAAGAAAAAAAACACAGAGGATGAAGTGTAGAGAGAAACAAAGGAGCAGTTTGTTGAGACGTGAAAGTACACACTTGGAGAAGAATATGGGCGTCCTTCTGAGTGAGGAGCCCACCAAGGGATTTTCTGACACTCCTTTTAATTTCATTTTAATTCCTTGAATGGATGGAGGTTTCTTTGTTTAGGGACAGGGTATTCATTGTTGGAAGATCAGGGTGGGACCTTGAGTGAAGCTGGTTACATCAGCTTCCACTCTTGCACATCGGGTTTCTGAAGCCACGGCACATGTGCTCTGAGAGCCATTTTACCTTAGATTTTCTCTTACTAGTCAAGCGTCAGGTGTAGAAGGTCGTATAGTGGTCACTGGCAGCCTGTGCATTTTTATTGTGCATGCTCGGCCATGTTCTGTGGGTTTTATGGTCAGGGTTCCCTATTCAGGTGTCACAAAGTTTAGTTAAAGTCTGATGTATGTTATTGTTGCCGACACCATTCTTCCATGGTTCATGGTCTCATTAAATACAAAACAAGGAGGTGGCTTTGCCTTTTGTCTAATGTCTATGTATGAGGAGGCTGTCCTTGGGCCCATCCCTGTCTTTCCTGCCTCAATTCCACCCTGAAAAACTTTGTTCCCAAAATCTCTTGGGGATGTTGAGGGCCGAAGGTCTCATTCTTCTGTAACTTCTTAAAGTTGGCCAGGGGCAGTTGTCCTTACCTGACCCTGGGAATGAAAATATCTCCCTATCTAGTCAAGGAGTCCCATAGAGACCTCAGCAGTAGACAATGGCTGGAGTCCCTGCATGGCCATCAGGTTTATGTGGAATTGTTGCAAACTGGAGGAAATAAACTTAAAAAGTAAGTTGGGGCTTCCCAGGTGGCGCAGTGGTTGGGAGTCCGCCTGCCGATGCAGGGG
>NW_006772772.1:0-3402 GCF_000442215.2 Lipotes vexillifer | reverse complement strand
CATAAACACAAAAGAGAGAGGGCCCCGAAAAAAGAAAAAAAAAAAAAAAAAAAAAAAAAGTAAGTTGAAAATACAGGGGCTAATAATCAGCAAAAGTATTATTCCAACCAGAGGTCCAAGCAGCAGTAGAAACTAGGTTATGTTTGGTAATACCCCTTTGATTGCAGCATATATGGAGTTGGCCCACCTCTTTCTACCACTTACCAACTTCCTAGGCCCTGGAGGTGTCTCCCCCCGCCAGTGACCTTCCTAGACCTTGGACATCTCCAAGGAGAGAGAGTCCTGGACCCTACACATTCATCCCCATTTGCCAAGTGGAGGAATACCCTTTTCTTTTTTTATCCATCTTTTTGATATAGTGCATGACCAATAATAAGTCTACATTTGGTGCTTGGAGGTATCCCCCTTTCTTGTGCATCTAAGAGTTCTTCATAGCAGTGGAATTGCCATGTAGCTTGGGAATCTAAGATTTTAAATAAAACTTCTATACTTAAAGCCATTAATGGAAGAGCATTCCAGAGAGAGAGAGAGAAGCCGGCCTTTGAAGCTTTGGGCATTGTCAGAGTAAGCAGACCTTTCCTAAAAGTGAAACCCAAAGAGATAAACCATGAGTAATTCTAGAGAGGTTTACTATTGTATTACATTCCCATTCCCCTAATGCAGACACCCAAAGGAGGGAGAGAAAGGATAGTGTAAATAATTATTTCATAATGGCAGCAGTGAGCTAAAAATAAATAGACCCTTTGAAACCCAGCATGGACAGAGTCGAGCCCTCTCAGGTAAAGATGCCGAACCAAGACAACACTCACAAAAGATTACAAGGGCAAGAAGGAACACGAGGAGGATAATAAGAATCCAAATCCACCAAAGCATATTAGTTAGTTTATGGGTGGACTGGGGTAACAGGAAGCAGAAGGAAAATAGAGGCTATGGGTGCTTAGCCTTGGATTTGTGAAGTTTCTTTGTCCTTCTTGAATAAGAACTTCAGGTTTGGAGGGGGGTTCACTCACCTGCCTGGACCCTTCTAGTCATCAGATGTCCTCAGTGTCCTGTAAAACTTAGGGGGAAGGATAAATTTAATTCTAAACAGGTTCCCCACTTGGCTAATAGTTGGCATTTATTCTTGGTGTCCCCAAAACACTTGTTTGACCCCATTGTGCTCGATAACAGGCAGAGTGGGAGTATTGTGAGTGACTGGCAAAAGACTAGTAACCCGCACCTAGTAATAATCAGCTTAGCCTGGGGGTACCCTTCCTAGGATGTCTCCATCTCAGACTTGAAAATTTATGGATGTTAGGACATTAGGTGAATATTGGGTATGCCCTCAGTTTCAACCAGAGCAATCAAAAATTAAAGTCTGTTCCTAGCCACTGAAATGTCCCCCAAGGCTTTTATAAGGTCTTGTCCCATTAAAGGAGTGGGACATTCAGGGCCTACCGAGAAAGCATGTGAGACCAAATATTGCTCAAATTGGCAATTAAGTGGCTTGGTGAAATACTGATTTTGGGGATTTCCATCCATGTGCATCACCAGGCGTTTTTTAGCACTTTAGAATCCAGTGTAATTGTTTAGAACAGAGTAAGTGGCTCTCACATTGATTTTTAAAATCGACTTTCTTACTTGACACATCAAGGATCAGCCAGGGCTCTTGTGCTGAGATGGTGGGTTTTTCTGTGGGACCCAAGGACCCTGGACCCTGTCTGTCATCTGCAGCCACCATTTGGAGTTTTGAGACCCTTTTGTCTGATCTCATCAGTGGCCTGATTTTCTGCAGTTTGGACATGGGTCAGGTGGGTTTGCCTTTTGCCCTTGGCAGGAATGGGCCCAGTGACCTGGCTTACCACATTTTAAGTAGACCCCTTTTGGGGTTTCACTGACCTGGTGTCTCATCTCTTCTTCATCTCCAAGATGGTCACTGAAGTTGCAAGGCACTGCTGATGGCAAAAACTATCAGTTAGGTCTGTTTCTTTATTTATTCCCCTTCATGCCAGTCCTTTAGTGTTTCCTCTGCCTGTCACGGTAATTGAATATCCCATAGGCCACATCTGGAAACTGAGGATTTGAACGTGAGGACCCGACTGTAACTTTTGGAGCTTTCACGTAATATCAGGGGCAGACTAGTTGATAAAAATGTTGTCCCAGTAGGGACCAGTTCTTGGGGTGGAAGAGTGTATGTTAATGCATTTTCTAAAAAGTTTTACAAGTTAATACTAGATGAAGCTCATCTGGTCAGAGAAGGAATTCATCTGTCTGGTCTTGTCCCAAATTAACTAAGTACTGTTCTTAATGAGCTCACTGGGTTTTGGTGCCTTTAAAGTTTAACTATTTCTGAAATGTAGCCCTTGATGGTCTAGGTCCCCAGGGGGCACGGGGTTGGCAAAAGCCTAAACTGGGCCCAGAGTATATCATAAGAGAAAGTGGCCTTGGTGACTGAATGTACCCAAAGGGTATGTCCCTGAGAGTAAAGAAATGTATCCATGATCCTTCAAGGGGAACCAAGCTCCTGCCTATAGGAGGAGCATTTCCCATCAGGACTGACTACAGGCATCCCCATCTTTTCTCTCTGGTACCCAGGATAAGCGACCTTCTTGAAGGCTTCAGGCTTCTCTATTGATTCTATGGCCAATGATTAATCCTTGTGTGCATTCCCCTGGAACGGACATCATCATATTTCCAGGATCTATTTAGGTCCCAGTTCCCTTTCTCTAAAAGGGTGATATGTATCTGAAAACAGTCACCAGCCACTAAGAGTGGTGGTGTGTGTGATTGTGTAAAAAAAACAAAATCCCCTTTCTATCATCTAGGAAAATCTTAACTTTCAACCTACAGTCTGTCCAAGTAAGGCTGTATTTTATATTTTTGTTAAGTTGAACCTGATAATAGTTAATCAAATGGTGGATAAGACAAGCCCCGAGGGCAAGGCTCCTATGGTTCAGGCCCCTGGCTGCACAGGTGAATTCTACTGAATAGTTAAAGAAGAATTAATACCAATCCTTCTAAAACTTCCAAACTATTTAAGAGGAAGGAACATTTCAAAATTAATTTTATGAGGCCAGCATTAACTTGATACTGAAGCCAGACACTATAAGAAAAAAATTACAGAACACTACCCTTGATGAAAATAGATGCACATCATCAAAAATACTTGCAAGCCAAACTCAGGAGTGCAGTAAATGGATCATGCACCATGATCAAGTGAGAGTTCATCTCTGGGATGCAAGGATGGTTCAACATGCAAATCAATAAATGTAATACATTACAGTAATAGAATGAACAATAAAAAATCTCATAATCATTTCAATATAGGTAGAAAAAACATTTGACAAATTTCAACATCTTTAGCTGATTCACTTTGTTATAAAGCAGAAACTAACACACCATTGTAAAGCAATTATACTACAA